>NW_020653740.1:754824-868688 GCF_003589595.1 Hyposmocoma kahamanoa | reverse complement strand
GTGTGTGTGTGTGTGTGTGTGTGTGTGTGTGTGTGTGTGTGTGTGTGCGCGCGCGCGCGCGTGTGCGTGCGTGTGTGTGTGTGTTTGTGTGTATGCGTGTGTGTGTTGTTTCCTTTTTAAATAGTAATTAAATACATTTAATGAACACATACACAAATTGGAAATAGATTAGAAAATATATTAGAGAGAATAGTTTGGAACCAAGAAAAAAGAGGAAAACAATGTATCCATATCCAAATCTATACTTGCTAATTGTTCTTTGTTTTAGCAATAGATAAGCCCTGCTTAGTATTAAGTTTATTTTAATATTGTTATTATTCATGTTAATTTCATTCTAATCCATAATTTATTTTTAGCGTAACTCATATGTTCAATGTATACATGTAAATGACATATAGTAAATAAGAGTTAACAAACTTTATTCTCCTCTGCAGTTATTTTTATATACTCGAGAACACTAACTACCGAACATATAAGATTTCACAAATAAGTGGAGCAAAGCGAATTTTAAAGTCAGGGACCGCACGACATCCCGCAATAAATAGTTAACAAACTTACTTCCAGCTTTCAAGTTTCTATAGGGGCCAAGTACGTAAGAAGATTAAAAAAGGCCATTGAAACTATAAGGGTTTCACGGACGACTGGATGGCACTTATAGCAAACGATGCACATAATGCTCTTAATCGTAATAATTTTATAAATGACAAAGTTTGAATGGATTTTTGTTACTCAATCGCGCATAATTGGCTTTAAAAAAGATTATATTGCCTATATATAGTTCAAAGCCTAGATTACAACTAGGGACACAGTATCGATACAAAACTATCGATACATATGAATAGTAACGGATAAAAAGTATCGTACTCGTAAAAATACCGAAAGAAAAGTAACTATACCTCAAGGCATCGATACTTGTAAATGTCAATTCATTATCGTCTAATATTCAATTATTTTTTATGTGAAATTACTCCACTAGTGTGTTATAACTATTAATAGAAAGATCGAACAATCAGAAAAAATTCCTTCGATCCGGCCGGATTCCAACCGACGTCTTCTAGCATCCACCGTGCCAGACGATACACCAACTAAGCAACGGAACGAACTAGCGGACCTCACGAATTTTTCTATGTGTTTGTTGTCGTGTCTTTGTATTTGGTTTTTTCCACGACTTTTTGGCCGAAGCGTCATCTACGAGAAATTTATGAAAGTATTTCGGCACCCAGTTACATACCTTTACAGCTACCAGTCTCGGCTAGAGATGTCGCTTATCACTGTATTTTTAAATTTTTTAGAAAAATCTTAGTATTTCGTCACCCTTTGCTTAGTTGGTGTAGCGTTTGGGACGGTATGCTAGAAGATGTCGGTTCGAATCCGGCCGGATCGAAGAAATTTTTTCTGAGTGTTCGATCTTTGTTTTAATAATTATATTCTAATTATTTTTCATCATTCTCATTCTTATAGACAGGCAAAGGGCATGACATGGCTATACACTAATATAGCCATGTCATTCATGATGAAGGTATGCCATTTATAAAAATTCGCTACGTGACTTGCGCTATGGTATGAGATGTCCTAAGTAAGAATTATTGGAAACGATACGATACGACACTTGTCAATATGTATGTATGTATGTACCAGAAAAGTATCGAATGAAAAGCATCGAGTATAAATGTATCGGTATCAAAAGGAAAAGTACTCTACACCAAAAAGTATCGATACTTTTTCCGTGTCTCTAATTACAACATAACACAATTACGTCAGTTAATAAAAACGCACCACCACGTGCATACATAAATAAATACTTTAAAAAATGCAACTGTAGGACAAAAGTAACAATTGACAAGTTACTTTTAGACCGAATAAACGTGGTTTTTGTTTTTTTTTTGGTTGCATAACATGACGTACTTTTCAGCCTTTACGTAAATAACAGTGACAGCAGGGACCCCTGTAGTATGTTTCACGTGGGTAAATATTGGTGAATAAATTTATAATAAATATTGGTTATATTACTTAATTAAGACATAAAAGGACAAATATACGAACAAGTCGTGCGCCATGCGAAAAGCGACACGCCCATCCATAACAGTTGCAATACCACTGGGAGCTTTACGTCGCAAAGATCTGAGGGTCACTCTCACTGCGCCCGACATCCTGGGACATAAGTTGATAAGTCCTATGTGTCTGTACTTTCACCAGCACCCCTACCCTTCAAAATCGGAACCACAGATTACTTAATAGTTACTACCAGAACGCAGTAATGCTCACATTACTGATTGGCGGAAGAAATAGGTAAGGTGGCAGCACGTTCCTGGAGCTTTACTGCCACTACATAAACTAGTCAACTCCATTTATATATTGTATTTTTTATCCAACGCCTACGTACATCTTCCATATAACCCTTAAAAATCCACTTGTTTTGAACTAAACCCAAAACGATAAAAAATAACCGCCGACATTAATAGAATCTTTGTCCAATATTTTTACCCTAGTATCAAAGTATAATATATTTACGAAAATGAAATTTACGTTTAGAAGAACAATAATTTTTCATGAAAAATTGTCATGGACATTTAATGGGAGGGATAAAAATAAACTGGCTGTTTTTGACAGTCGTTTCAGAGAGTCACAAATTCATTTCGGCATAAATTCAAAATTGAGTAGGTTTAAAACTAAAATGAAACAAAAAGTTTGTCAGTTTCTGCGTACTTGTATGTTTTTTTATGAAATTTGAAATAAATATGATATTATATTATAAAAGATAAGTATGTACAATTTTTAAAGCCGGCGGCGGTAAAGGCGACTCCATCTCATTCGTCTCAAGCGAATTATATAAATGAGTGGTAGAGTTTAATCTATATAAACGATTTCAAGTCTAATTTGCTTACCTACGACATCATTATCATCATCAAGTTTTATACGTTCCCATTTATACGTACCACTAGTGCGCCGGGTCTCCTCTCAGGCAAGGGTTTAGGCTATACAAAGTTCGCCTCGGTGCCGTGGCCCAATGCTGTTGTGAATCTTCTTCGACGTACGAGTTTCATCACGTTTTCCGTCACCGAAAAGCTCATGGGAAATTTCAAATAAAATTTTGCAAATATATTCCGAAAAACTCAGAGATCTGAGCTCAAATTCTAACCCACCGGTCACAGTTCAAACCATAAGGCTACCACGGCTTTACCTACATATAACCAGTGGTCAAATATGTCGAATGAATTAAGGTTCACTAGAAATATATGAAATATCTTAGCAAGTGGTGCTTTTTAATATTCCAAACGCAGGACGGAAACTCGTGTGCCAATTTTATATGGTTTTATTTTAATTAATACTTACTCAGTTGCCTTCTATTTTTATAATTAGAAAATACAAAAATAATTAGAACTCAAAAAATAAAAATATACTATAAATATTTATTAACATGATTTCAACGAGGTACCTTTAACTTTTCCAAAATTTCCTTAAAATTAAAAATTAATAAATTAAAATTAAAAAGTTATAATAAAAAAAAAATAAATATAGATTACCACGCATACTATTCTCGCAAAAAAGAACCAGCTGATTGTCGTGGAATATTTGCAATATGCGTGTCTATATTTTTTAAATCAGAATTCCTAGAATATTGGTGAAAACAAAAACTTTAGCGATAGTATAAAATTTTTAAAAAAGCAATAAATGGTTAGAATTAATAAATCTTGTCGAAAGTTTCTAGTGGTTCTGGTTTTTGCACTAGTAAGGTTTTTATTTAAATTATACCAGTGTTCTTTTATTTCTTTTTATACAATAAATATATTTGTTATACAATAAGTATCTGTGTGTATGTGTTGGCAATTTTCATATTTTATTAATATCTATGACAGTCCTCGAAATATAAAATGCAAATAACGCCTTTTATGTGTCCACATATTTATATCATTACGAATTAAATATTTTTTTGCATTCGTTTTTAGGAGCTTCATTTCCGGTAAAGTAAATAATACTTTGTAATCACATAAACGCAAGTCACACACGAATCTTGGTCTAAATAATAAATAAGTAAACAGATACAGTCTCGCTTTACGTTTTTTGCAAATACATATTTGATCTCAGGACATTCTCCATTAGATAACAAAGGGTGTAATAATTTATGAGTTCAGTGACCTTAATACAACCCATGCCGTAAGAAAAAGAAATTCGATGACAATATATTTCTCCACTTATCCACTTTTTTTTGTTATGACAAGGTGATACATCGTTATCCGATATCTTTTTTTATATAGTATTTAATCAACGAGCGCAGTGATTTATCACTATGTCGGCATTATTGCTGAAAGTTATTGTATTTAAGGTCGTATAAAATATTATAAAATAAATTAATAAACGTGGACTTTATGCACTTATATATACATAATTAATTTGTAACAGATTACCTACACAGTCTGTTTCGTACCACATTATGTTTTTCATTAATTGTACAGTAAGGTATAACGACATCTAAACAATCATTGTACAAAACTACAAAACAAACGCTACGAGGAGATTATTGTAAAAATAAACTTGATTAATTGGGTATTTTCAGATTAGTTTTCGCAACTTAATTTCAGTGGCAATTCCTGTTATTTAAATATTTCATTATATAATCATGAAAATATTATTTAATAATACAAAGTTCGAACACGTTGAAAACGTTCCTTCGCTCCGACAGGATTCGAACCAACGTCTTCTAGCAAACCGTGCCAGACGCTATGCCAATTAATTTCACAATAATAATTGAATAATAAGGTGGTCAAACACCGTGACACTCAATAAAACTTAAAAATAATATTATTTAATATTTCACGAAAATATATTAGAATATTTAAGATAATAAAAATTGCCACCGAAATTAGGTAGAGAAAAGTTACCTAAAAATTACCCTAATATAGGCGATTAGCTAGTTCAAATTACAGATCTTTAGCTAGATCAAAATACATGCGTAATAAACGCATTGTACCTACCGAAGGTACTGACTAGCTTAACACTATCAGCACGTAGAACTCCTCTTCATCTTCCAATACAACAATAAAACAAAAGTAAATACAATATTAGACAATATAGTGTTTAAAAGAATTATCAATGACAAAATAAATAAATTTTAAAATAAAAAAGCACCGCTCACACCCAGTTTTGAGGTGAGGTTTGTTTCCCGAAACAAACCTCAAAGGGAAATTATCTACACTTTGAATTCAATGCTGGCTTTAAAGACGCGCGCGATAAAATTGAAATAAGCGCGCCCTATTGGCTATCTAAATTAGATCTGATTGAGACAGCCAATAGCGTGCGGTTATTTCAATTTTATCGCGCGCGTCGCGACTATCATGCGGAGCCATACTACGGAGGCTGATCTTTTTATCCCATTAGTCACTTGGTAACATATGGGTTTTTTTCCTACTTGTCGCCAAGTGGAAATTACCTTAACTCAAAAAAATAATTTTATTATTGGAACACTTATACAGAGGAAAAATAAACGACGTAAGTAATAAATACTTACATTTATTTTAAGCGTTTGTGAACATTGAATACAGTCTTGTCTCGTCTGTTTGATTAGAGCTGTCTAATAAACAAATGCTGTAGGAAGAACATCGCATCAGACTAGGCAGTCTGAAGAAATTGTTTCGGGAAAGTCGTTGGGTCATCGCTCTTTCGACTAATAGAACATTTTCTCTACAAAATAAAGTTATACATTTCTTTTAACAAAACGGTAAAGCCGCTCTGCGACGTATGCCGCAGCGGCTACGTGCAATACAAAGTGTTACATAGCATCTCAATCTTAAGGTATATTTCGTTGAAAGGCAGACAGCGATTGATCGACGTCAGACTGCATAGCTCGAACTTTTCGTTGCTACTTCCAAAATAGCAATGCAATATAGAACTTAATATCTACGAATTAAAGTGAATATTTCTTCTCACGGAAATCTGATTTACAAACGAGTGGTCGTGTTTAAGCAATTTGTAGATTTCCCATGCAAATTTTATATAATACACTACAAATAGGATGACCTCAGTCGTCCAAAGATTTGTACTGTGGTTGTTGTGGCTACTCAGTGAGAAGATCCCGGGTTCGATTCCCGATTAGATAAATGTGCGAGATGAACTTTTCTAAAGTGGTTCTAGTCTGGATATTCTGGGTAGTGCTCAGGAGTGAATTCAGTTGTTCGATTCTTTATAGGACCAATTTGGTAAATGAACTTTTAAATACTGGTAATTATTTTTTAAATTAGTTCTGGTCTAAGAGTTCCCGATAGTGCCATGACTCATGTGGAATGCGCCAATACTCCATTTGAGAAAAACCTATACAGCGCGTTCGAAACCCGCTGAATCCATAGAGTTGAGTCTTCCAACTTACCGCGTCTTTTTTTTTATAATGCCAAGTGACGGGCCGGACAAGTCGTGCGCCTGTTGGAAAGCTACACACTTGTCCATAACAGTTGCAGTGCCATTTAGAGCTTTAAATCGCAAAGATCTGAGGGGCACTGCCACTGCGCCCGTCACCCTGAATCATAAGTTGACTAGTCTCATGTGCCTGAAATTTCACCAGCAATATTACCCTTCAAAACCGGAACACAGTACTACTGACATTACTGCTTGGCGGAAATAGGTAAGGTGGCAGTATTTCCCTGGATGAGCTCTTTCACAAGGAGCTCTACTGCCACTACCCATTGAAGATAGATAAGACTAAAGCACACAAGAACTCTGAGGATTACATGTTCAAAGATGCCATCAAACAGTAGTCGATGCTAAAGTGACATTATCACCCCAGTCCAAGGACTTGTTCGTCCCGTCACTTAGTGTCGGAAAAAATGAACTGTTTCTAGGGAACACTGGTAATATTGGTCTTAATTACTTTGAGATTGTAAAACTGTTACTATACAATGTTATTGCGACAGCGTTAGTTGCAAATGAGCCTCCGGTAGCAAATTAAAAACCTCTGCTAAAAAGAAAGACACGGCTTCAGCAAGCAATGAGCGAGCTCCCAGCGCCACCGTGCACTCGTGGAGTCGAAACTCTAAGATCTTGCCTCCCTTCTTTTGGAACGCCGCCTACGAGGTCAGAAAGGAGCGTGTGAGCAGCTTTAGTTCGGGACACGGACAATAGATGGAGTTAATCAATTTATTAATATAGTTGAAGTTATTTTCCAAAACGCTCATGAAGTTAATATTTTTCCCGTGAACCTTAAATAATAGAACAAAAAATGTATCGATAGTTTCAAGTTTATTGCGTTTTCTCATAGGACGTTATTTAGCATGTGGGTGGGCGTACATCTACTTTTACGCAGAAGTTGATCATTGCGTCTACTTATAAAACTTTCTATATCGCCTTTTTGTAAAAAAAAATCAAACTCCGCGTATTTTATGGCTTTTGCTTTTTCCGTGAACTTTCAATTGTTTTCAAGACGCATTCACTTTCAAATTAACGATAATATCTAGTTTAAGAAATCCTTAGATTGAAAATGAAACTATTTTTTTCCGGATCTAAAACATATGTGTAAAACGAAAGTATGTAACGTGAGCATTACTGCGGTCGGGCTATGAAGGTGCTGGTAAAATTACAGGCACATGGGTCTTGTCAACTAATATCTCAGGGTAACAGGTACAGCGGCAGTGTCCTTCAGATCTTTGCGATTTAAAGCTGTGAGTGGCACTGCAACAGCTATGGGCAAACGTGTCGCACAACACCAGGCGCACGACTTATTCGTCCCTTCGCTTAGGGTTAGAGAGTTTTAGGTAGGTATACAAAAAATATTGTTTTGGGTAGTAATAGGAAGCTAGTGACATGACATTTCTGTTTTTCCACCGTTCAAGCACCTTTATCAATACCTTATTAAAGGAGATGACGAGGTCGCAATCTCCCTTAATATTGTATTTACAAAGGTTCATTGACGGGGTAGAAAAATAGAATGTCATCACGCCTACAAAAAGGCTTGCTAATTTTTCAATAAATCAAAATAAATTGTTCGAAAATTTAAAAGAGGAAAAATTAAACATAAAAACGCACCGGCAAATTTAGCGGAACACTAGTTAAATCCCCGAAATAATTGTTTGTCAAAGTGTAGTCATCATCGTACTTTTTTATGATAGGTCTAATTTGAAAATAAAAAATTAATAAATTGCCATTTTTTCATTAATTTCTTTTAATTTCCGACTAATACGGGTTTGTCGAGGGGTCGCAAACTTCAGTTGAACAAGTTTTTTACTTGTTAAAGTTTGATTTAATCAGTGTTATATTCTGAAACTGTTACAATTTTTTACATTTTCAAATGTTACTGCTTTGTCAAAAAATCTAAAAATGCATTTAGTTCAATCCTGTTTTTTTTCCAATAAAGGTTGAGTACGTTGATGTCTTCTTCTTCTTAATTGCTTCCTCACTGCTGAGGATCGTGACTCCACTTCATCCTGCCAACCATTTGCCTCCATCGGTTGCGCTCAGTCGCATGATGTAGTGTGGCGCTGACAGGTATCTCCAGTTGCTCGGAGATCTGATCCGACCACCTTCTGCCCCTAGGTCGTTTTCCCTCCGCCTTCCCTGTCACCAGCAAACGTTCCACGCTATTAGCATTTCTACGTGTCACGTGACCAAAATAGCGTATCACACGCTGCATGCAAGTTGAAGACAGACACTGTGCATTCTTTATCTGGAGTTCCTCAAGTACAGAGACATTGGTGCGGCGGGTTGTCCATCACATTTCAAAGGCGTCAATTCTTTGCCTGTCGGCGGCTATCAGTGTCCATGTCTCTGCACCATATAGAGAGATGGAAAAGACAAGAGTGCGAATTAGACTTATTTTAGTTCGGTTTCTGATATTCCTGTCTGAGTACGTTAATGTAAAAAAATTTTTAGTTGCTACTGCCTGTCTAATTCTAATTAATTCAAATGTATACGTTAATCTCGCTTTGTTTTTGTTTCGTTAAATGTGCCGATGTGATTATACATAATATATGTATATCGCCGTAGTCATTTCGTCGGTCACATAGCCGCTCAACGTCAGGTGATGTAATACCCAAACGTGTGTCTAATAAATATTATAAAACTAGTCATTTAATATATGTTTAAATTAAGTATCTTCCGTTGCAATATTTTATTATGACACGATTCGAGGACAGTAACAAACTCTGCGAACCAGCATACCCGATAATATCTTCTAGGATATAGCGAAACTGTAGTCTATGCCTCCATTGACTCCAGTTTCGCCGTTAGGAACTTCACCGCCCGTAATTACAAGGGTCATGCAGGATCGTCTTTAAAGCCAAAGCAGTCACCAAAACAACAATGTAAACCTCGTTACATACAAATCAATCTTGCAATCCTTTCACAGGAGTAAGGATAGAGTGCGGCACACCAAACTCGAGGAAGCAGATTATATAATAATGCCGTGACATAATCACCACTCTGCGCGAGAAGGGTGTTTGCGAGAGCGAGGGGATGCTTAAAATAACAAGGGTCAATTGGGTGCACGAGTTTGGAAATATGCCTGGGTAATTAATAACTACATAGGAGGGAAGTTGATTAATATTATTTTATTAAGTATTATTGCGTATGTTGTTCTAGATACCCTTTTGTATCCGCAACTGGCACCACACGAAGTGTGTTTATACTTGTGTCTGAGTTTATATTTATGTTCTTTTTCTTTTTTTATAACATCTAGTGACAGGACGAAAAAGTCATGCGCCTCATGGTAAGCTACACGCCTGTCCATAACAGTTACAGTGCCACTCAGAGCTTCAATTGCAAATATCTAAGGGGCACTACCACTGCGCCCGTCACCCTGGGACATCAGTTGACAAGTCCCATGTGCCTGTAATTTGACCAGCACCCTTACCCTTCAAAACTGGAACACAGTAATGCTGACATTACTGCTTGGCGGCAGAAATAGGTAAGGTGGCAGTACTACGCTGGACGAACTCTTTCACAATGAGCTCTACTGCTATTAAAAAGGTAAATATAATCTGTGGTTTAATTAAGTTTTTGTTTTGTTTGTGATTTGGTTTTGTAATTATTTATTTGTGTCATAAGTGTGGTTGTTTTTAATTATGTTTTCAATATTTTTTTTCTTGTTTGTTTATTTTTTGTGTGGTGTCATTTGTGATAGTCAAATAAATGTATTTTCTTTCTTTCTATTATAACAATACTAATGAAAACTGCAAATGACATGATGGAGAAGCTGGAACATTGTATGGGAGCCGACACAAGTAGAACGATGTGCTCAATTTTAGTAAATGGTTTAATAGCGTCACTCGTCACTCTGAATTTGAGGCAATTGTGATAGCTACACGAATGACAGTTAAAAACAATTAAATGGAGTGTAGAATATAAATAGATGTAATTGCAATAAAGCAGATATTTTTTAACGTTTTGTTGTAAACAAATAAATAGAATTTGGAATTTAAACAAAACAAGAAATGAACTAAAAAACCGAATCTCAAGTAAGTGTATTGTGGATATTGTAGCTTGTTGGTCATTGGGTACATACACTCCCACTGACATTGTTCTACTATTAAGTTCAGATTTATGGCATTACTGAAGATTTCCTTCTTCCGTCAGGACTTGTTCGTGTTTTTTCACTTAATTTCATTTCAGACCATGATAGGTCGATGACCAATTTCGTCTCGGAAAGAAGATATCACAACGTACGATGAACAAGCAGGACCGTCATCAATCACGCACGGAAGGTATTTTGCGTGCCAATGATCAGAAATAACAAAGATAAACGCTTAGTTTCCTCCATGAATATATTACAACTCGTATGGGAAAGTAATTGTTAACGTTCTTATAAATATTCCACAATACAATTAAATACAAGTAAATGCTCTGTATTGTATCCAAGGATAAAATACAGAATCAATAACAAAAAAGAAACAGTAGAACAAACGGTCTCATTAGTTTAATTGAAAAATATTAAATAGGTGTAAGCGCAACAAAATCAAGAATATATTTTTATTTTTTATATGTTTAAGCGGAAATCGAATCTATATTATTGTTCCTATTTATTAGTGCAATAAATAAATAATACTTAATTGGTTGGAGACCAGCCTCAGGCAAACTTTTTAAAAATCAGTGTGTGCAGTTATTCAAATTAAAACAAATAAAAGAATGTTTCCTATATTTAAAATTAGCTATCTTAAGCATTTAAGTTTAGTTCTCCTTCTTGTCCTATTCATTTTTTCACCCTGACTATTCGCTTCAAGAATTTTAGACAATGATTATTATATTCATAATTATTATAATATCGATCGATTTTGTTATCGTGCATCATCGTATGTGATTACTTACACATTGGTGCTATCATTGCGTAGAAAAATAATTAAAATACACTATTATTACATTATTTTCACGCTTATGAAAAAATATATATTTTAATTTGAATGATTGATAGCTAAAGTTAATTTTTGTTTCACTGCAATTACCGTTGACTGATTGTAATAAACGTAGCAAAATTTTTATGCACTCTGATAATAGCATCTGTTACAGAAAATTTGTCTTAAAATATGTAATACAGAAGAAATTATTACTCACATTACCAATTTGAAAAGATAGCGAATTAATTCGCCGGCGATTAAAAATATAATTTTTGATGTACAGACGGCAGTACATCAAGCTACGTATTGACGGATCTTGTACCGTTGCACAGGACGCGATATTCAAAAAAAAGTGTATAATATGGAGCTTCTTGTGCTGTACTATGATGTTGATTATACAAATACAGTAAAATATTTGTGCCAATTTTATTTACACATGTATGGAGAGATTTGTTATTGCTTCATGCTTCATATATACGAAGGTTCAGGGTTCCTATCTACCCCAGTAGGAGATAGGCGTGATGACTATGTACTTTGTACAAAATGCATAGTAATGCAAGTCTTACCTACCAAAAAAAGTCATTTCTGGTTGACGACAAGGTGTCGGTTTTAAGTTATACGTTTTAGGGGGTAAAGAAAAAATCCCCACTGCATAATCTCATTTTCTACGTCAGCTTGTCTCACTCATATCGTTTCATCGTAAGACAATGTAACTATTTGTAACATGTCTTTATATTAATGTTCTCAAAATAACAATTCAAATTTACATTAATAACTTGACCAACTATAATATGTTTACTGGAGTATCAAGAGCATCGAGTATATAATACTCGATGATCAAGAATTTCAGGCACATTGTACATACAACAAAAAATAAAAAGAAAATATGTGGATGGTAGACAAATAGCCGCAGTCGAGCTCCTTGTGAAAGAGTTCATCCAGGAAGTATCGCCACCTGGCTATTTCTGTCACCAAGCAGCCATGTGAAGCATTACTGCGTTAAGTCTCTTTTAACACGGTTCTGGCAGAGTCGTGAGAAACTGCGACATTTATGCTGAGCCAGCGCCTTTTCACTGCCATGACTTCCAAAACTATTTACTTTAAGTAGATATATGTGTACTTGTACGTTCCTTTTGTTATAAAAAAATGTTAGTTTTTGTGGATCCTATGTAAATAAGCAGTCATAGAAGCGAATAAAATTTTTATCTATCTATCTATCTTAAGGTTTTGAAGGGTAAGGGTGCCGGTGAAATTGGTGAAAACAGGCTCTTGAAACTTAACAACTTATGCCCATCAAATCTTTGCGATTTAAAGCTCGTAGTGGCACTGCAACCGTTATGAACAGACGTGTCGGCTTGACAAATCTTCCAATATAATTAATATGTTTCGAATATATATTATAGAATATATCAAAATTCAACCGAGACCATGGGACCTGTAAAAGGCCTGACACGTCGGTTTGTTTCCAAAAACAAATATACGCGATTTAAATCAGGAAAAATAGTTTCATTTCCTATATAAATCATCAATAAATCAATATCAAAATTATTATATTTAATTATGTTCTTTGGGCCAGCGTAGAATATTGTGACCTTTAAGCGTTGCAGCCGCGCGGAGGCCGCGCGACAGTCGCGCTGCTGAAGTGCGATTAAATTTTAGGATTTTAGGAAATCTTATAGGATTTTGAGGAAGAAACATTACTTTTATCTAGTTTTTGGGGCACACGCTTCACATGTAGGTATTAAAACTGATTCACCTTCTATGTTTTTTTCAGATGTAGTTTCATTTTGTAAATTGTCAATAAATTTTAGACATAAATTTTTCCATGCCTTTTTTTATCCAGTCGATTGGAATAACTGGCTGAACTGCTATCCCACATAAACATTCTCTCTCTCATCTGAGCGTTGTCCCGGTTGCGTCCTCAGCAGTGTTGCTGCGGAGCCCGGGGTCCGCTTTCCTACTTTTTCTCCTCCACTTTGCACGGTCTTCGGCGTCCTTAGTGGTGAGACGCATATCACCCTTGGCGACGTCAAGCCAGCACTTCTTGGGTCTGCCCCTTCTACCGGGGCCCGGCGGAGGTGGCATAGCCCCACATAAACATTCTCTATAAATGATTTAATTCGATTTTCATTCATCATGGTTAATTTGAAAAATTAATATGTGCACCTCACTAACCGTGACTGCAACCGAGTGTGACTACAGCGCGACAGTCGCGCAGTTGCCGCGCGGTTGTAGTGCTTCTAGAAATTGCATGAAAAGTAACAGTAGCGCGGCCGCAGCGCGTCTAACAGCGGCTAATTTGAAAGCGCCCTTATACTTTTCAAAAATGGAACGTATTACGTGTAGCCGTGTAGCTGTATTTCTGAGGTACAAATGGGTACAAAGGTATTTCAGAAATGTACACATTTTGAAAACAAAATTCCAACATATATAGCAGTAGAGCTCCTTGTTAAAGTTCGTCCAGCGAAGTACTGCCAATTTCTGCCGCCAAGCAGTATTGTCAGTATTACTGTGTTCCGGTTTTGAAAAGTAAGGGTGTTGGTGAAATTACAGGCACATGGGACTTGTCAACTTATGTCTTAGTATGATGGGCACGGTTGCAGTGCCCCTTAGATCTTTGCTATTTAAAGTTCTGAGTGGTACTGCAACTGTTATGGACAGGCGTGTAGCTTACCATCAGGCGCATGACTTGCTTGTCCTGTCACTTGATATTATAAAAAAATATATATATTTCGATGTAATTTTGTTTATTCTTATTCTATCTTCTTCGTCATTATATAAGACCTTAATTTACAGACAGTCTCCAGAAATAGTTGCAAATCTATAATCTGCGGGGTGCCATCGCTCGACGTCGCGTTGTCCCCTAACAAACAACTACGCGTAACTATAACTACGACAGACGACCACTCAAATGCAGCCGTGGGCTATTTGCGTCCTCGCGACCACATGGGGTGTACGGACCTACAATTCAATAGGCTCCAACCGAACAATATATTGGAGTATACTCCAAAGTTATTGTCCAAAGCTCGATGACTGTTTGTTTACATAAACTTACGTAAAATTGAAGTACCCTCACGTAAATACTTATACATTATTTTGTTTATTACGTATATTTTATCGAACTCACGAAAAACACTAATACAGAAGAGTTATAATACGATTTAATACATAGTATAAAACACAAAGTCGTACTCTTGGTATAATAAAGTCACTTGTGATCATACGTCAAGTGTTTTCATCACATGAAAATACAAAAATAATACCTACGTACTACATGAAACAAATAATGTATATATGAAATTGTAACTCTAGTTTTTGAGCATAAACAAGATATGCACCAATTTCATTCGAAGAATTTTTAAACCGGTTTCCTGACAAGTTGTCTTTTTGTATGTGGCCTTGTTACATCAAGATTACGAACTGTATTGAGAAAATAATAATTCCAGCGCTCATCCTGTTCTGTTAATGGAAATACTATTCATAATTTTAAGTTTAATCTTCTAATAAGTAGTTTATTGAATATCACAATGTTTTATTACCATATTATTATTTTTTTTGCAATTACTCCACTAGTTTGTTATAATTATTACTACAAAGATCGAAAACTAAGAAACATTCCTTCGAATCCGGATGGTTTCGAACCAGCATCTTCAGTATACCAGGTTGAAAAAAATTACACGAATTTAGCTGCATCCATGTTTGTTTTTATAGCGAATACATAATAATAATAATAAACATAACCGGATCCTTAATAAACATTGCCGTACCAAACACAATTTACAGTCTACAATAGCAAAAAACTCTCTAAATACCCTGAATTAAAAGAGGAAACAACCCGAATCTGGCATTTGAAGAACGTAGTGATAGTACCAATAGTTATTATAACCACAGGCGTTCTTCGCTGTTTGGGAATAACGCCTATAGTTGAAATATCTACACCATTCATTGCATTTCTTGAACCTACCACCATAATATCACCTCTGATAAAAAGCAGCCATCCTTAATACTTGTCGCATTATCAGAAGGTTCTTGCAGATGGAAGAGGACGAAGTAGGCCTTTATTGCCCACCCTCCACATAGACACACGCCTTACTGCATTTACTTCATTTCGATCCGTAAGTGTGGTTCAAACAAGCCAACTGGTTGAGAAAAATAAAGGAGAACATAATAATAATAGTGTGGTTCAAACTAGCCAACAGGCTGAGAAAGAAGAAAATATTAATAATAATAATATGAAAACAATTGAACTACAAAAGCGTAAATTTAGTAGCCTTTTCATTTTATTTGAACACGATTTAAATATGAATATTACGTTAGCTTTATCGTAACTATCGTTATTATTCGTGACAGAAGTAGCCACAACAGCATCCAAAAATGGTTATAGGCAGATTTGACTGTCCAATTATAAAGTACTGGGTTGGGCAAATCAAATCTGTTTTTATATGAATTAAATAAATAATATTTGTTTATATTGTGTTCTATATACTAACCAATTCTAAGTGAAAATGTTGCTAACACATTACATGGGTCTGTGCCTGAAATAAACAATTCTATTCTATTTATTTCTTTCAAAGTTGCCAAAACTTCAGAGCAACAATTTTATGTTTTATCCCCAACCAGAGGACAAAAAGTAAAAAGAACGGACACTCTCCACCTCTCCCTAGCTTTCGATACCGCATCACGCCCCGCACATGGCCGGTCACATTGACTGAACGACAAGAAGGCTGCCGGCCAGCCGTTTTCGCGCGAAGACGGCTTTGATATTTGAATATAGTTTTCATTTATTCATTACGAAACTTGTACGTTAACGTGAAATATAATTTTACGTTACTATTTATAATGGTCGTGCATTGTGCTGTGTACGGCTGTTTATCATCATTTTCCGAAAGATGAAACGAAGTAAACAAAAAAAACTTATGTCTGGGACTCATTCAGTTATTGTTTTCTTCATTTATTTACTGCAGAGTAATATATGTATGTATAAAAAATACAGATTTACTATATCAATATACTAAAGCGCCATGACGTCGTAGACAAGGATTCTCGAATTTTCAATTCGTATTGCCGATAAATATTACGTAAGTAGTGAATATACCTAATTATTAACAGATAATTAGTTTTATTTTAAGATAATATACAGGTAAGGTAAAAAAGACAATAAAAACTTAACTACTAGAATGTAAGACTAGAATTTTTAAATTATATTAATAAAATTGGGTTCCCGCGGTAAGGTGCCCAAGACGCTGGCAGCGTTGCAAATAATGATGATCAACTTGGATACGCAATTTCAAATACCTTGGTTACCTTATTTAAAAGTACATGTCCAAAATATAACATTTTAAGAGCTTTTAATATATATTTAAATAAATCTTCAATAGGAAATGAAACTATATTTCCGGATTTAAATCGCGTATATTTGTTTTTTCAAACAAACCGACGTTTCTGGCCCTTTACAGGTCTCATGGTCACGGTTGACTGAGGTGGTACAGTCTTCAACCAGTTATGTCTAATATTAATGCAAACCACCCTATTTTTTCACTATAGTTACAATAGTTATTAATTAAATACCTTATTTTTAATTTTACAAAGAAAACATTCCAATGTACGCTACATTAAGTTTTATAAATTATTTTATTGAATGAATTTTTATTAAGTTCAATTTATTATTAATTAATAATAGAAATTAGAATAAACTAAAACATATTAATTAGTACTGCAGTCTTATGTCTGTTTGGGATTTTCCATTAGAGAAAATACTGGATCCCAAACTGGTAGTACGGAGAAACCATCTTCCCTGTTGAAATTAGGATGTTTTTTAATTTCAATGGCCTCTCGCAGCATCCTGGGCAGATAACGGACTTCTTTTGCAAGGACCTGTGGTTTGTCAAACTTCATTGAACGTGTAGGTTTATCCATGACATGCTCGCAGACTGCAGACTTGTTTACGCGACGGTGTTTGACATCAGCTATATGTTCTTTAACTCGGGTACAATTACTTCGCTTTGTTTATCCAATATAAGAGAGACCGCACTCACAGTCAAGCTTGTAAACTCCTGCATCCTGTAAGAATTATTAAAAATAAGGCATTTAATTAATAACTATTGTAACTATAGTGAAAAAATAGGGTGGTTTGCATTAATATTAGACATAACTGGTTGAAGACTATACCACCTCAGTCAACCGTGACCATGGGACCTGTAAAGGGCCCGAAACGTCGGTTTGTTTGAAAAAACAAATATACGCGATTTAAATCCGGAAAACTAGTTTCATTTCCTATGTGTAACAATCGCGAAAACCTAAGAACTCGATAAATCTTCAATATTACTCTGGTTAGTGAATTAATGAAAAATGTGATATCATATCGATATAAATACATAATAAACATGTGTAATTATTTGAATTCTGGATTCTATCAATAGAATCATAGATAACAGTTTCGCGTTAGCATTTTCGTTATGGTAACGTAATAGTGCAAGAAAGTGCATCATGACATTCTTCTTGACAAGATGGAACAGATGGGAATTCACGGTTCGCTGTTAAGATGGTGTGAATCTTACCTACGCAATAGATCTCAGCTGGTTACGGTTTGTGGCTTTAGGTCCGAAGTGATAGCAGTGCCATCCGGTGTGCCCCAGGGCTCCCATCTAGGTCCCCTATTTTTTCTGATGTTCGTCAACGACATTACTTTTTCATTGCATTCTAAATTCAAAATGTATGCTGACGACCTGAAGCTTTACAGAGCTATTGACTCGCCTGGTGATGTCCAGTTACTTCAGGACGATCTTGACAGAGTCCATCTGTGGTGTTGTAATAATGCTATGATGCTGAACACAAATAAATGCCAACACATTAAGTTTACCAGGCGCCGGAGGCCTTTAGCAGTCACTTATTTTATTGACCACATACCCTTATCGGAGGTTACTTCGATTCGGGACTTGGGAGTCGTCATGTACGCTACCTTAAGTTTTCGTAATCATGTAGACTTAATTACCAGTAAAGCTTCAAGGTTGACTGGTTTTGTATCCAGGCAAATGAAAATTTTTAACGAACCCACAATATCCATTTTAATATACAACAGCTTAATACGAAGTATTTTGGAATACTGTTCCACTGTCTGGAACCCAGGTTATCAGGTTCATTCTGATAGAATTGAACGTATTCAAAAACGTTTTCTCTATCATCTAACGTTTAATAATTTAAAGTCTAAACAGCTTTTCTCTTATGAGTCGCGTCTCTCTTACTTTAAAATGTCCTCACTCCAAAAGCGTCGAAAAGCCCTTGATTTGATGTTTTTATTCAAACTTATTCATGGTTTTATAGACGCACCTGATATCCTTGAGAGTTTGCGCCTTTCAATCCACCGTCCCGGTAGCCGCCTACATAATCGTAAAACTTTCTCGCTTCCTAATTGTAAGACGAATCTTGGTCAACACTGTCCACTTTATCGTATGTGCTCCTCGTACAATGCTGTCAGATTTGATTTTGACATATTCTTTGGTTCTGAGGCCTCAGCTAGGAACTCAATTAGAAATTGCCTTAAAAGCTAAGTGCACTATGTGTTTTTGTTATCCTGTTTTCTTCAGATACAAGTTTAGAATCACATAAAGATGTACGGTTTGTTCACCTTTCAATGATAAGTCTGATAGGATTTAGAAGTTTATTGCTAAACGAACTGCTTAAATGATAACTGATAGATGAATGTGCGATGGCGAGCAAGTGAGTTTCATAACTAAAGTGCATTCCGTAGTGCATTAACCTAAATAGCGGTCAATGGCATAACATGCTGATCCTGCAAAATGTACGATCGTGTATCGTACACTGTAATTTAATTAATATTATTATTTAAGCATTTATTTTCTCAATTCGCATGTTGTGTTCACGTCTAGTAGGGTACATTCTTCTTGTAACATAATATTAACCATATACTTTTATCTGAAATTTGAATTGTATCCAGTTTTGTGAACCGAATAAAAAAAAAAAAAGTAATGGGCAACCCTGCCACTTCACGCACACATTTGCGCGTGTGCAGATAGCGCCTTGCTGTATGTAGTAGTAGTAGGTAAATAATTTTCGACCATTGTATGGAGTTGCCCCAACGATAATACCATTGTTTATCCCCTAATATTTACAAAGCTAAAAACACCAGATCAATCAAAATACGTAGGAAACCAGGATATGAACCTTAAAATCAAGTGTAGAGGCTATTACAAAAACCCTTCATCCGGTACCGTTACGAGTCTTTGATTCGGAGCCCGAATAGCCTTTTGTATTTATTTTTGAGCAATTGAGCTTTTATTGTTCGTTCTGTTTTAATACCTTTACACTCATCCAGGTTTTCGTTTCTTTGAGTACATACTACAGGCCATACGTTGTATTATTTCATTCATTTCATTATATCACACTACTGTCACTGGGTATTAACGCGAAAGAAGTGTAAAACAAGAAATTTATTTATAAACATTGCAATTACATAACAAATATTTTATAATACATTTACTACTATACACATAGTATATTTTAATTATTTAATTAACGCTCTGGGTAGAAGAAGAAAATACTGCGCCGACTCTATACAACTGTACAGGAGCAAAACTTATTTGGAGCATGTAATGAAAATAGGTTGCGAGATATAGGACGACAGTTTTTCGTGGCAGCTTTCGACTTCTCGCCAGCAAATGTTGGGACAACATGCCTTTTACCCATACGAATTAGTAAATGCAATACATAATTCAAATTGAGTTTAAAAATATTGTCTTTAGTTCACAAAGCCAAGCTTAATGTAACAATGGTGGCGATGGAGCAGACAATAAGCACGTCGTCCAAAAGCAAGTCATTCCTTTGGTTTTATGTTTCAATGTCTTCTCGTCTCAGTTATCATTTTCCTGTCTGCACACCAACCAAGCGCTAACCAACATTTTATATTTATTTATTCAATTTCAAACAAATTTACAAACTGCTCTCTTCAATATACAGTCTACGACACACAAAGCTACGCACTTTTGTTCGAGTATCGCATATCGCCTCCAGTGCAACGGAACAATATCCGTCAATGTGTAACTTGATGTGCTGTTGTCTGTACTATGATTTTGCTTTCTATATACTGTAGTAATTACAAGTGTTCACTGTTCTATGCTTTTGCTTTTATATGCATACACTGTCTGTGTATTTGTATTTGTAGCACTTTTTGATTTTTATTTAAGAAAGTTGTTGTTGTGAGGACGGCGGCGCAAATAGTTCGATCGAGATGCTCGATGAGAGCTTTCTTATTCCATCAGTAATAGTACCGGATTTGTAGTGCAACTGTTGCACTTGATGTGTCGCTGACAGATCATTGCCGTAGAATATCCTCTTCCTTTTTTGTTATATGTAATACTGTGACGTCACGTGCTGAATAAATGCTTTATCTATCTTTTTATCTTTATATATCGTGGTCTTTGTATCACTTTTACTTATTTATTAGTTACGTACGCCCTTAGGTTCCAACATATAACATTGGTGGTAAGCGCTACCAAGTAAGCCGGTGAAGTGTGGTATATAATTATAAATTAGGTACTCGTTTTCTTCAGCTGCATTGTTGAAAGAATGCCCGCTTTTTCTGCACTCGCTTACAAAAAAATCCATGAAGTAACGATTCGCCTTAATTGATTCTGCTGAGTGGGGATAATTTTTACTGAGTTTCCACTCGAAACTTTTCTCTGGGTGAAATTGAACGCCATAGATAGGATATCTGAAATAGTTGATAATTTATATTAAACACGCGATCTCATTAACATAATATGAAACCATTATAATATTGTATATAAGCTGTAGACAATAAATATTTCCTCGCTTTTTGACGACTATTACGTCCTCGATCTACACTTATTTAATAAATTATTTACCTTTTATGCTCAATACTCGCTATAAACTCGAGGCCGTCTTGATCATCACTGTGTGACGTCACCAGCCAATCATCATCCAAACCGTGGCTCTTCAGATTCTAAAAATATTATAATGTGTACATATCTTTAAACAAGAAACCCTTTGCTCTAAAGGCACATAGGTTTGACAAGATTTGGCATGATTGAGGCTAGTAATACTGTATGGCAAAATAATTACGGTGATATTATATATGAATACGATGTATACGTCAGCTCGAGACAATGCCTGTTAACTACACACTATTATAAACAGGGTGTGGCTTAAGTTCATTATTTTCAGATCAGAATACTCGCTTAATTGATGCGTTCAATTCCAGTTACGAGAAAGTCAAAATTAATTAAGTCAAATTAATTAAATCTCTAAATTAATTAAGTAACGGTGTTATCTACATAATTAATATTAGCGTAAGAATATGCCTTTTCTTTATAGTTAGAGCAGCTACTTTGTGACTGTTAAAGTACTTTGCAGACTCTTTTGGATAGTCAGAGATACCATTATCTTCGTATTACAACTGAAAGGTAACTCTACTGTGTTCCGAATGTAGGGTTCGCACAAGGTCAGCGCAGTTTAGGATTGCTCTACAACCACTTTCCGTTAGGTGCATTGCATGCTTTGATTGAAGCCATCCTAAAGAAGGGCCAGTTCAAGAGTATCCTTAACCGAAGACCGTATATGAACGTACTGATGCATGTTGATGAGGTGAAGAATGTGTCAGGACCGTAGCAAGTGAAAGACTGGGAAAAAGGCGTGAAGTATATGTATGTATAGATTGTCTGTTTTATCTAGCAATGAACACATCCATACAGACGATAAATGTTTTTGTATGCCGAGCTGTCAACACATTCCAGACTAAATATATTTACAATCATCTCCGTTATTATCAGATATCACAACAGCTCGACAAACAAAAAATGTGTCATCTGTGCAGGTTTTAGTGATAGATACTACGTATTATTGTTGTTGAATCTATGACTATACTCGTAGGTTGCTTTAGAAAGTTAAGCTTACGTCGTCAACTATACAAAACTGATGAGAATTTACTGTGACGTCCAGAGTCGCCAGTATTACAAGTATATCCAGTGGTGCGGCAGAAAACATCTTGCTGTCCCGATAATCTGAAATAATATATTGTTAATGAGAGCGGCCATTAAAATTAAAATAAAAAATCTTAATTTCAACAGGGCAAATTATTTCTCCATGCTACTAGTTTGAGAGCCAATATTTTCTCTGATGAAAAATCCCAAGCAACTACAGTACAACTTGTTAATATGTTTTAATTTATTTCTAATTTCCTTTTCATTAATAATTTTAATTCAGTAAAAATTCATATTGTTATAATAAAATATTTTGCAAAACCTATGTGGCGTAAAAGGGAATGTTTTTGGGAAATTAAAAAGAAAGTATTTTAAATTAATAACTTTTGTAACTATAATGAAAAATAGAAAAGTTTGCATTAAAATTAAATACTGGTTGTTGACTTTACCATATCTCAGTCAGAAGAACTTGAAAAATGGTCGAAGAACGTTTCGACAACAAACAAATTTTGTTTTTTCAGACAAACCAACGGGTTTGTATGAAAAAACAAAATTTATTTTATTTCCAATATACATATAGACAATCTGAATTATTTCATAATTATTTTAAAAATTCGTCAAGACAAGACAACGAGCGTGGTAAATAATTTCTTTGTTACAATTACATTAATTATAATATGATGTAAATGCATTGAGATGGGCATTTTATTAGACGAGAAGACGGATGATAGATCAAAGCAGTATGGTAGCCACCATTCTGTGACTGCTTTGGTTAAAGAAGGTGCGATGGTCTAACAATATCGTCTGATTTGCGGGATCGCGCTAAATACGGATGGTACCGGACCGTGAAAATTGGCGCAATAAAGAAGAGGCCTATTTTTTATTTTTAGGATTTAAAAAGGAGTACAAATATACTTAAGAAAACATAGTCCTACAAAACTATATATAGAGTTTGACTGCTGGATCGAAACGATTCTAAATTGAGCAAACTCTCAATGCATTTAAAATTTGTAATCAACTGTCAGTATTATTAAAAGAAAGTATAAATACAGTCGTGGAAGCTGCCCCCTATGAAAGTTTTCAATGACGCTACAAAATTTGTTTTATTACGTTGACCAAACACAGATTGAGTTCTTTTTATAAATTATGTTTTTCAAGCTAACCTAAATTATTACAACATACAACAATTTTTGTTCAGTCCTTCTTTTCCTTTTTGCACAAACATTCATTGCGTCCTTCGACTATCAAAAATTCAACAACACTCTGAGACATACCATTTGGGATAGAATAGGTAGGTACTATTTAAATGTTAAACGGAGTGTGCTGTAGGAAGCATTTTTTTCGTATATAAGTAGCAATTGTTATATTTGTGTGTACTTATAAGAATAGTGTTTTACCTCTCCGTTTATATTATCGGCCTTGATAAGCTATCGACATAAAAATGTATGTATTGTACTCGTGTTCTCGTTGATATACCATTATGTAAAAATAACTTACCAGTAGTAAACCGTAGAGGCAAATTTTGGTAAGAGTAACACCTGTTCCTATTTTCTACTTCGCTACGCCCAGAAGCTAAAATGATCAACAACTCAAAGCCCAGGCAGGTACCGAAGATGGGGAAGTAGTCACCTCTGTCGTTCATTTGTTGAGCAATTTCGTAGATGTGCTGCCCCGCGTCAGCATAACCGTCAGAATTGTTGAAATATGTCGCACCACCGGGAAACAACACTCTGAATATAGAACATTTTCGGTTTTTAGACACTTTATTCTCATAAGAATGTACAATACAATTAAATGACAACCTATTCGTGCATTAGCTACATTCAGAAAAATAGCTAAAATTGCATCTACAAGTATTAATAATAGGTGGCTTGGCTGTAGAGCATTCTCCGTAGCTACGCCATCGTAAATGTTTTTTTTAAGTAATAGTCGTAGATTCATAAAAATTAGATATACATCATTCACGTTAGCCGTATATTACATGGGTAATATCATAATAAAAAAAAATTGGGTAGCATGGCCATATCTATGGTGGCCTCAGAGCGTGACGAAAATATTAATATATGAAAGTATATTACTGCATACGCGAGCTCGCTATATTAATTTTTAATTATAATACATAAGGCGCACTATAAGTTTCCGAAACTGGCCACTTAAACAATTTTTAAAAAATAATTATAACATTTGAAAATGGAACTCTTTGGCTGTAGAATACAGTTTGTTTCATCTGACTGTCACTTGTTTTTACATTGTGGCTTCATTTTAGAAATTGGTTGTCTACATCACCATGTATTTAACTCGTGAAAATTTTCGTGGTATGATTTTCTATTACTTTAAGTGTAATTTGACAGCTCAGCGGAGCTTCGCTCAACTTCAAACTGCTTTTGGCGATGAAGCACCATGCAAGACGACTATTTATAGCTGGTTTGCAGAATTCAAACGCGGTCGTGTGAATCTCAGTGACGAATTTCGTGATGGTCGACCGTCCACTGCTGTGAACAACAAAAACATCGACGGTGTGGACCGTATGATCAAAACAGACAGGCATGTGACATACCATGAGATTCAGGCATCTTTAGGCGTAGGCATGAGTCAAATACCATCAATACTACACAAACATTTGGGTGTGAAATAGCTGTGTTCTCGGTGGATCTCATACAATTTGACTGAGGCTCAAAAAACGGATCGCGTCACTTGGTGCAATACCATGCTTACCAGATTCAACGAAGGGGCGTCAAATTTGGTGTGGGATAGGGTAACAGGTGACGAAACATGGATTTATAGTTATGATCCCAAAACAAAGCAGCAATCGAGCGTATGGGTCTTTTGAGATAAGCCGAAACCAACTAAAGTGACGCGCGTGCAAAGTGCCTCTAAGCGGATGATTGCTTCTTTTTTTAATAAAACGGGACACGTGGCAACTGTTGCTTGGAGAATCGTTATACCGTGAATAGTGATTGGTACACGACCATTTGTTGGGTTCTCCGTAACTCCGTAAAAATAACCGTACACGCTGTATTATCTTGCACCACGATAATGCCAGTTCTCACACGGCCAGACAAACAAATGAATTTTTGAAGGTGAACAACGTTGACCGTATAAGCCATCCCGCGTACAGTGCCGACCTGGAAGTTTGTGACTTTTATTTATTTCCAAAAATTAAGAACCAGTTACGCGATCAACAATTTTCATCACCTGAAGAGTCTGTCTAAGAGTATGAAAAATATGTTTCAGATATTGTATTGGAGGAGTGGCATAAATGTTTTCAAAATTGGTCCATTCGTATGAAAAAATGCATTAACGCTAACGAAGAATATTTTGAGAAACAATAAATTCATTTCTGACGATTTACAGTATTTTTTTCTTATTCATTCCGGAAACTTATAATGCACCCCACGTATAATCATTAGTATTATCGCCACTATGATTATGTGGTTCGAATACGGCATTCCGCATTTAACTGCCTCCGTGGCCGGCGGCTACCATGCTGGACTGCCACGCATAGGTCCTGGGTTCAATTCCTCGACCGGGAGAAATATTTGTATGGTCTACAATTATTGCTATGTCAGTTTGGGAGTAATTTGTGGTTGTCTATGTGTGTATGTTCATAACACCCGCGATACAGGGTTTCCCTAGTGCGGGGTTATGAACGTGTGCGTTACTGTTATTAATATTATTATTTACAATTTTTTATTACATTTAATTTTACTATAGTCACAAAAGTTAAGTTTTTTCTTTAAAAAAACTCGATAAGCAAAATAATAAATTACTTGGTACTTGGTGTAACGGGCTGGTGTCCGCAACTCGACGTCAAGGCGCTTATTTTAAATTATTTGCGATATGTATACATGGTGTAAATTTGGGACGGGGCAGCAAGGCCAGCTACCTTAATCATTGTAGTTACAGGAAAACGGTTCTAGAAGACTATCCATGAATTTTGAAGATATTTTGATTCGTATTCACAGATTTTGAAAAAATGGTACAGTCAGCAGTCCCTACAAAATGCATGGTAAATTGTATTTTGCGATTTCTAACATTCCGAGTACTCTTACCTCAGTTGGTCCCATAGAGACTATTGATCCTTACCAGAGACCGGAACGAACGGCATAAAAAGAGTTTTGTAAAAATTGCCTTTTATCTTGCTGACTGTGCCATTTTTTCAAAATCTGTGAATGCCACTCAAAATATCTTCAAAATTCATGGATAGTCTTCTAGAAACGTTTTCATATAAATACAACGATTAAGGTAGCTGGCCTTGCTGCCCCGTTTCAAATTTACACCCTGTATAAACAGGTGAATACATATATTTCACGGCCTTTTGCCATCCATTTCTTTATCTTTGTCACTACATCGTTTTCCACGCCGCAACACTCTCTAATCACATTGTCCCGGAATTCGTCCACCGGAATCACTCTTCACACAGGAAGTTATTTAATAAATAACACTCACCCATTAATTTTTTTCATTAATTCTTCATAATAGTCACGATCCTTTCCGATTCTAAAAAAAAAAATTATCAATTCACTTAATTTTTAAATTATAATTTATAATTTGAATAAAGTAACACTACTCGTATTACTCACAAAATAGGTACGACTCTAGCGCCCGATGCTTCAACGTCTTTTACATAGGAGGTAGCTATGTAACTAGTATAGTTTTCTTCTGGATATTTCTCGCGTAGAAACAAGGATTGCTCTTGTGAAAGAACGCCGATGATAGGCCGGTTGTTTAGTTGGTCGTCCTGACGTAACTTCACGGCACCTTCGCAGTACAACAAGTAGATAACAATCAACACCAATATAGTCTTCATGTTGACAAATCCTACCGAAATGCCCGCGAACCCATTCAACCACCTACAACATATTATCAATTATCAAAGTTATCACAATCACAAATCGTAACCTGATCACTATCGCCATGTTCCACAATCTTATTCAAATCGAGTTTGTCATTGATAAATGATTTCACAAAATCAATAACTAACGTATAACGTTCGCTACAGAAAAACGAAGTACTCAATTTCTTTTTTGTTTTACTTTATATTAACCATTAAAATATTTTTGGACTCACCATTAACATAACGGGGGCCTACATCTCCTAATTATTTTATTTCAGAAAGTGTACATAATAATTTTCAGAAGATCATTGATTAAAAATAATGTTATCCTATTTGTATATAAGCGATAAAATTTGATTAAGTTTCGCATAAATATATTCGATATGCAACTGTATCAAACACGCGGCCAATTCTTTCTCTAGCAAAACTTTTTTAAATGTTCCTTTATATAGTCGTAAAATAATAAGTAATTATATTTACAGTACAGTACCCAGTTAATTGTTATTAAATTTTGATAAGTAATTATATTTCCTCTAAACTACCTATTATAGTTAATTTTTTTTAACTCTGAATCTTTTGAGAATGATATATTATATAGATAAAAATGCTCCGTGTTTTAAGAGAATAAAGAAATTTTTACGAATAGCAATTTTCCCCATTTTGGCATAACATAAGACTCATGTTGACCTATGCCTCACGCCAAAAGTAAGACTTGGACGTACTAGGAATGTTTTCAACTTATAGTATCTTACCAATAATTAAGTTTTTATTGAATGTCAGGATGTTTCACCACCATGATATTCAATTATTTTTTGTGAAGTTACTCCACTAGTTTTTATAATTATTAATACAAAGATCGAACACTTACAGAAAACTCCTTCGATCAGGCAGAATTCGAACCGACATCTACTGGCAAACCATTCGGACTTCACGAATTTTTCTATGTGCTTGTTGTCGGATCTTTGTTTTTGGTATTTAACGACTTGTTTGCCGTACTTTTTTACCAATATATGCTATGTCCGCCTTCCACTGCGGAAGGGTAATGAGCAGGGCGAACTCCGCGTGACTCGCAATTGTAAATTTGATAGAAGTGCTTCCACTATATTGTTGTGTTACGTTTAAGATGACTAAATAGAAGTTATAGGCGCGAGCACGACGCCGTCGCGACGTTATCCTTCAGCATGCCTAAGGATACCTCTGCATATTTGCCGTTAGTGTACGCTTGCATGAGGAGATGCAGAAGGATCCCTAGCCAAAGCGTCCCACCTATGTATAACAGACCTTAGCGAAGCAGACTCAGCGAAATAAGATAAGTCCGCTGTGTTGCGCGCTTGTTTTAAGCGGAGTGGAGCGAAGTGACATTTTACTTGCCGCATTCAAAAGAAAAGCGATTTATTGTATTTTAAAAGTACAAAATTCCTATAATACACCAATCCTCATAACATATTCAGGGATGAATAAATTATAATGCAAATTATAGTGTGCTAAAAACGGGATTAAATAAAATTCTTATAGTTTATCGAGTTCTTAGGTTTTCGCGATTGTTACACATAGGAAATGAGACTATTTTTACGGATTTAAGTCGCGTATATTTGTTTTTTCAAACAAACCGACGTTTCGGGCCCTTTACAGGTCCCACAGTCAACCGTGACCATGGGACCTGTAAAGGGCCCGAAACGTCTGCTTAGACTGCTTACTTGTTTTCGATGGTGTTTGTATTCCTTATTTGGATACAGTCAGGAATTTGGGGGTAATTTTTGATAAATGTCTGACTTGGAAGCCGCACGTTGCTGAGGTTAGCAGGAAGGTGTTTGGTGCGCACTTCTCTCTGAGAAGGCTTAAAAACTTTTTGCCGACTAAAACCAAAATTACTCTGGCCCAGAGCATTCTCCACCCGATACTGGACTATGCAGATATTTGCTACCCAGATTTGTCAGTAACTCTGCTCAATAAATTGGAACGGCTCCAAAATATGTGTGTTAGGTTCATCTTCGGACTACGTAAATTTGACCATGTCTCCCAATTTCGCACACAAATTAAATGGCTGCCCATTCATCGGCGTAGAGATCTTCATATCCTTTCACTTCTCTATTCAATTCTGTTCTATCCCTTTACGCCTTCTTATCTTAAAGATCGCTTTACTTTCCACTCTTCTACACTCTGTCATCCCCTTCGCTCCTCTGATACTCTCTTACTTAACTTGCCCTCTCATACCTCTAACTTTTATTCCAACTCTTTTACCATTTCTGCAATCAGATTGTGGAATTCTATCCCTGAATCGATTCGACAATCCCCTTCTCTTGATTCCTTTAAACATCGTGTCAAGGATCACTTCCTCAACTCCTAAATTTCGTCTGTCCTCTACTATCCTTTCATTTATTTCCTACATTTATACTTGATTTTTCGTTTTCCTTTAAAAGTATATAAGCATTTAATATTATTGTGTATTTATTGTTATGTATGTATTAATAATATTATTGTTATTTGTATGTATATGTATATGTATATCTATGGATATGTATATATTTTTATTATTACTTATTATGTAGTGTACTTTATGATGATATTCTTTGGTTGCACCCCTTTTGCATATCCGAATTGTCTATCCTAAGGTTGCCTGGAAGAAATTGCTACATAGCAATAAGGCCGCCTATTGCACATTGACTTCCTACTACTATTATTATACCTAAGCTATTGTATTGTATTTTAATTGTAATTTTATGTGCAATAAAGAATATTTCATTCATTCATTCATTCAAAGAAAAAATACAAATTTGACAAAGAAAATAGAAATTGCTGCACTTCATGAATATTAGCTCATTCCAAAATAGTTAAATACTGTGTTTATTATTCAGTAGAGCTCAGAATGTGCTAAATTGTATTGTGAAAAAGAAATCAAACGTTAAGAAGGTAATTGGCTTTGCGCGCCAGATGCAGATAATTTTTTTAACATCTTCCGGAAGAATTAAAAGTTCAGAAAACTAAACATCTTCCGGAAGAATTAAATGTTCAGAAAACTAAATAAATATATATTTTACGTATCAACAACTTTCAACGCATTCTAATTATCTAGCCCAGTATGAATTATACGAGTCGCTAACAAGAATTTTCAGTTGCTAAATTTGTATGACATGTATGATTCTGGTAATCTTATAGGTACTTAAAAATCAAACTGAGAAACAGGTTCGTACTATGAACGTTTTCATTTTGCAGTGACTTGCGAAATGGCGCTGCAAAGAAAATGATTTTATTTAAAATGCTTAGTAACAATATTGTCAAATTTATAGTCTTGTCTAAAAATGGCTTTAGTAGGTACTTACATGAATTGTATAATTACGCGAGAAACTTACCATCATCATAATATACTGTAGAAATTAAACTAATATTATTTTTAATGCGAGATTTCGGTTCGCTTGCAGAAACGCTGGTCAGGAATCTTCGAATTTCTATTATCACGAATATCAAATAATTCAGCATTTCTCTGGTTTATATTGGTAAACAAAAATATATTTGCCAGGTTGTCACTCAGACAGCAAAAAATAATAAATAATAAAACCGTACGATTCCATCCTTTACAATAACACACATTTTATCTGACAGTTCTATTAAATCAATCCCACGGCGCATGCGTACCAATTCTTTTTCAGAATTTCAGCTTCCTACTCTGTGAAACTCCCTTTTTAGTTACCAGCTAAATATGCGAAATGCCAAGCGGTTTTTTAAAATTGACAACTGTTAAACGCTTGTGTATATATTGTATGTATAAACAAACCGCGTCGCTCTTGATGTGTAGAGCTACAATAAGCAGGATGTACAAAACATTCGTATGATTGCAATTTATTTTATGCCCGTGTATGAGCCTCAGGCTCTGGTTACAATTTTACAGCAAAACATATATAAAATTAAAGTCACTAACTCGCTTGGATGAAGCCATGCTATTGTGTTCTCACGAAAACGTATGTTTTTTTTATAACATCATGTGACGGGACGAACAAGTCTTACGCCTGATGGTAAGCTACACGCCTGTCCATAACAGTTACAGTGCCCCTCAGAGCTTTAAATTGCAAAGATCTGAGGGGCATTGCCTCTGCGTTTGTCACCCTGAGACGTAAGTTGACAAGTACCATGTGCCTGTAATTTTACCAGCACCCTTACGCTTCAAAACCGGAACACAGTAATGCTGACATTAATGCTTGGCGGCAGAAATAGAAGCTCTACTGCTACTAAACACAATGTTCAATATAAAAACTGCCTGATCTCCAACTAGAACATTCGCTGTGCTATGAGTACCAGAGCAACGGAATTCACTCCGGAGCACTACCCAAAACATCCAGTACAAAACTAATTTAGAAAAGTTTACTTTCCAAATTGATCTTACCAGGAACCGAACACGAGACCTCTTCGTCCAGTCCCAACCTTTCAAAACATTGGGTAATCGAGGTTGTCAAAATCTTACGTTGTTATTTGTTTAAGAACATAGTTTTTAAATCCAAGTTGCAAGTTTGTAAATTAACACACCCAGTAACATTGTTGTCAGAAATGGGACATGACTTTACGTCTCTTCGTATTTCTTCGTAATGCGTCGCGAATCACGATAATTATTATACTCGTGAATAAATTGCAATATTCTTGTAAATTAAACATGTGGTAATTACTACATATGTTTGGTAATTGAATCGCGACACTACGCCTTACCTGATTGGCTCTCGGCCCTGCTTGTTTCTATTCAACATATTTGTGAATAGAAACAAGTGCTTTACCTGCCTCGAACTATAAATCCAGTTCCGTTGAGCTCGCTTACCAGGAGACTTCATCACATTTTTTCTGCTCCAAATCCTTGCCACTTAACCTTCTGCTTAGTAGAAAAGAACTCCGTCGCCAAGCAGTAATGTCAGCATTACTGTTCCGGTTTTGAAGGGTAAGGGTACTGGTGAAATTACAGGCACATGGAACTAGTTAACTTAAAACTTAAAAGTTAGGGTGACGGGCGCAGTAGCAGTGCGCCTCAGATCTTTGCGATCTAAAGAACTGAGTGGCACTGCAACTGCTATGGATAGGCTGTAGCTTACCATCAGAAGCACGACCTGTTCATCTCGTCATTTCATATTATAAAAAAAAAACATTATTTCGTGATTAGAAGAAACAACGCTAAATACACGCTCAGTTAACGTATTAAAAAATCCAAAACCTTTCGCCAAAAATATAGAAAACTATGTTCTTCAAAACCTATGGTCTATTGTAGCAGACCAGTCAATATGAAGCTTACAGTTAAGACAAGGTGAAATGTAACATACTCGTACAACCTTCCTTTTCGAAGACACTGCAGACAATAAGTACATAGTCGTGACTTGTATCTATCTCTAAAACATCTTTCACTTCTTGGAACATATAGAAGGCTTCATATGTAATATTCTAAATGAGACGAGAAATTGTTAACCACCGGAAATGTTGTCTCAAACTCAAATCCATTGACCTACCATGTACAGTCCCTGCAAAGAGGGAAATATTTATTGAACTACTTACTGACACTCACTAACCCTGAAATTAAAGAAGAGCTTATTCTAACACAATGATCTTAAAAAGTACGTTTATTTTTTAAAGCTTGTCAAGGTAACTTCAGAAACAAATAGACGCTAACATGTCAAACACGTCCGAAGAGGTAATCAAAATGCAAAATTAACTTACTCTCACGTCAGCGTCACTCATGTTAGAAACTTCAGATACTACTGATTCGAAACTCGATAAAGGATCCGATGCCTTTTATTGCCCGGCTGCTTCACAGTCAAACAAAGTGCGTTCACTAAAATTAATTAAGAAACAAAAGTACGTGGTAACTAGAAAAAAGTAGTTCAGTAATAACCAGACAAATTTCAAGAGAAAATAAAGCTACTACTTACTCAAATTTCTATTAACGTCAAAAGCTATTGTTTCCCACCAAACAGTTATACGCCCATGTCTGTCTCCTTAATTGGTCTCTAGCAAATCTCTACCAATTAAGGTGGAGCGAAAAGGCAAGACGCCTCTGCAAAATCTAAATGGCGCATTGATTACCATAGGCTCAATCAGATAATTATAGACGATGCTAAATAGACATTTCAAACTTTTGGAAATGTAACTATTTTTTCCGAACTAAATCGTATACATTTGTTTTTTCAAACAACTTGAAACAAATAATCTCAGTACAGAGTACTAAAAAAACCGATCTCAAATACGTGGATTTACATATAATTACCAAGTTTTATTGAAATCGGTTACCGGAAAGTGCGCAAACCCGGATTCATCCCCTAGTTCGCCACTATACGGGACTTGACACAGGAGATAATAAAAATCGGTTCTCACTACTCAAAGTACATTGAGAGAGTAAACGCCTTGAATTGGAGAACAGCAAAATCAACCATTAAAATAATTGCTCCTTGTAATAAAATTTAGGAGGTATTTATAAAAATGAGTCTTCATGCGTGAATAGCCACGCTTAGAGGTGGATGATTTTCTTCAAAATTAAATGGGACTACTACGAAGGTACCTTCTTTCCAACAAAAAAAGAATCATCAAAGTCGGTTCACAAATACCGGAGTTATCGCGTAACATACATACAAAAAAAGATACAGTCGAATTGAGAACCTCCTCCTTTTTTTGAAGTCGGCTAAAAAGAAGTTTTAAAAACAAATACACGCAATTTAGATCCGAAAAAATAGTTTCATTTCCTATATGTAACAATCGTGAATCGACATTCCTAATTTGCTGATATTTAAGATCAATTTGAAATCATACAAAAATTCACCACACTTGATTTAGTTTATTCTTTTTATCATACCCTCATTAAAGAAGATTCTTACTCTAAAAACAATTTGTTATTGTATCCTGCTCTTTTAAATTTAAATGAAGGTACACCATTTGAGCTGCATAGTGCACCTTTCAACTTCCTACAAAATATCAATAAGTACACCTTGACAACCACCACTTTCCAAAAAATAACAAACACAGCTCTTGGTTGGCCCTGCTAGATATTTTTGTTACACGTGTGTAAATTTAGACGACCATATTCAATAATTTAAAATTTATGTATAAAAGTCAAAAGCAAAACATCCTAAGCCGCTACCAGGTATAGATAAGTTAATTTTAACGAAGAGAGTTCTAATATAACATCTGACAACGCTTTGCTCCTTCAAAAGTTTTAAAGAGATGAAAATTAGCTAAGACAAAGGTATCAACCATTACGAATTTAGCATGCGTTACAGAAAATACATCCGATTATTAACCGACTTCAAAAAATGGAGGAGGTTCTCAATTCGACTGTATTTTTTTTAAGTAACGCGATAACTCATTTGAGGACCGATTTTGATGATTATTTTTTGTAGAAAACAGGGTACCTCAGTAGTCCCATTTAAATTGGAAGTAACATTCCATCTCTAAGGGTGGCAAACTAGGGGATGAATGACTTTTGAAGTAGGTTTTTTTAGTATTCTGTACTGAAATTATTATTATAGATATATCGAATGTCGTGTGCTACTATCACAATGCGAAAATAATGTTGATAACGCAATTTATTGATTACTAATCTATTGTTTTATCACGTATTTCAGCTGCCAAAATACTACAATTTTAAGAAACTTTCGCACTTTTTAACCTTTTGCATCAATTATATGAAATGTGAAAGTAACAATTGATAGGATGCTGTACTTTAGATTCGACAGCATCAAGAATTGCTGGGTAATTTGTGAAAAATGATACGTGTGTGAACTATGTAACGCATACTCTACATAATCGTGAATCCAATGTAGGAAATAGTTAATAATAAATGAAGTGATTAAAACTTGCCTAGTGTATGCGAAGCTGCACTATTACACGAGTTTATAGACATATTTTAACTGCCTCCGTGGCCGATTATATTTCATGAGATTAGTAAAACTAGATAGATTTTTGCACAATTAGAACCAGACAAATGCACTTCCGACAACGACCTTAACACTAACGATAAAATCCAAGCAGTCTCGAAAAATACAGGCAGTCATTATCTCTTTGTAACCTATCTCATATCTTTAGTAATGTTAACTTACTTATCACATAACAGAAGAAAACCAATTCATTTAGAGATTTATGATTCCTCATGTTGCATATAAAGTCACGACCAATGTAACACAAACGCAAAGGCGTTTCTAATAAAGATTCGTTTACACGAAGAGATTAAGTACTTTGGAGATGAAACATTTAGTGTAAATTCAAAATATGTATATTTCAAATATGTATATTAATATTATAATTATTTTAGTAGCACTTGGGTACTTTTTAAAAAGATAACTAAGAGTTACAAAAGTAGATCAATAGAAAGTTAGAGTTTAGAACTTATAAAACTTTTTTCTTTTAAACTTTAGTTTCATCTTTTTTTATTATAATACCAAGGTATTATCATTATAGGTTCGATCAAGATCGAACGGATATTCAAAACCAAGTTTTATAGATTTTACGTTTTAGCTGTTTAATCGATAACGACCCATACTAAATAGGAGTGATTCCAAACGTTTTCCTATAAGAAAGTAAAAGCCTACATTGTTTATTTTATTGTGTTGGTTAGGTAAATAGTATATGAAAGACGATTGCAATGTTAAGCTGTCGCGAGATCACTATTTTTCCCGTTATTTCAACCACTTTTTTTAGTTCTCGTTTAAAAAAGATAAAATATAAAAGTCCCAAATTTATTTTGTACCAAAGTACAAAATAAATTTGGGGCTTTTATAACTTTAATTTGATAACCCTCGCTACCTCCTTTTCCGTTGCAATTTTTTACCCATCGGGGTATTTGAATTTATTCCATCTATCTATCAAACGTTTTTAACTCTACCCAAAGATCTAATAACCCTTTCCCATCCGTTATATTATAACGAACATTATTCTGTTAGATACATTCAACTACTTGTCAGAATTACTAACAGTCACTTCTAAAGAGCAAATTTGAATTATTTAAACCGTGAGTAAGGTTGTAATTACAAATGAGATTTCCGACGTATTGTGCCAGCTTGTTCCACAAATTCCCACTGGTGAGGATCCTAAAATTTTATTCCACAGGTCCCAACTAACGTAGTACATGCTATGCAGTGGGGAATTGTGGAACAAATCTCCATATATTAGGTATATTAAATTTATAAGGGACAAATTCGGAGTTTGCATTAAACATATAAATATATGTATAAAAAATATTTAGCACCAACGTCCCGTCAACATTACGACACAGATTAATTAAATATCAACTCAAACAATTTGTTTATCTTCGATCTTGTATGATTGTACTCATGAAAAAGTGAACTCGGTTCTATTATTATTATAAATATTTATCGTAATAATTAATAAAATATTGATTACAAGGTACATACAAGTATTTTTTAATTGTTAAAGTTTATTTGTTTATATGCGTACGGGAACACAAAAATACTTTAGTAGACACATTGCAAGTACAATTTAAGAAAGTGGTTTTTAAGACGATCATATTATTTTATAAAAAAAAATTGAAAGTTTAAAAAAAACACATCGTTGCATATTTACAATAATCGATTAAATATATTGACTCGTTGATTTTGTTTTTTAATTACATTCTTCAATGTTACAACATTGAAGAATGTAATTAAAAACTCCGTAAACATTACTAGAACATACATGTTCTAGTAATATTTAATAGCATTCATTTATTTCAAATATTTTCAAACTATCAGTGGTGTACAATATATTAAATACCTCATCATCATCATAGTCATTTGTAAAGAATCTTAGGAATATCGAAATAATTACCACGCTAGTGAGTTCGTTAGCGTGGTAAATAATTCGATATGTGCAGTTGAACATTGCCAAATTTGAATTATTCCAGTTTAGGATTCCAGTCATATTCATAGCAAGTTCTTTATTTCTAGGAGCAGACAATGTTGTTTTACATCAATTCCCCGACTCATTAAAGAGATGGACAGATTTATATCTTGGGTCAATGCAGTTGCCCCAAGCATATTATCATCTTTCCGCCGCATATTATATTCAACCGCATAAGATGCCACGATCATTTTAAAGTGAAATACCGAACATGGACAAGGAAGTTGTAAAAAACGTAATAAATAATTTTGAAAATGTGACATAATTGTTTTATTTTGCTCATCTCTCTGACTACCTCTTCCAGTTGATTCTAGCAAAATTTATCTTCATTTTATTTTAATAATATGTTAGCAGAAAACAGTGTCTAGATTTTGTCAGAATCAGCTGGAAAAGCAGATAGACATGAAAACTTGAAGGATACCAAACCAAAAAAAGATGTATTGCATAACAAAAGGTTCAGTCCAGGGGGGCTACTCTCGTCCTCCGTCCGAAACAATGACTGTCAAATAAGTAATATTCGGCAAAATTAAAAGACAAGTATCCAGTATGAAACTTAATTCGCATCACGCGTCTTTTCATTTGGTCAAGTATTGCTTATTTGGCAGTAATTGTTTCGGACGGATGTCGGACGGAGATCGAGAGTAGACCCCCAGAACCATTAGACCTACCAACATACGCAAAAAAGCTCCGTAAACAAGTTTTAATAACAACCATAGTTAATATTTATTGGAGTTCAGTTTGTGGTACTCATTTAAGTAAGTCACGTGTGTAGATGTTAGAGGATGGAAAGAGCGTTACATAAATCAAGAGCGTATCAAGCTTGACACTTTACTCAGGTCTTATCACAAGAAGAATTGAATTTAAATCGTAAGTTCCGCAGCTTGACACGCACTTGATCCTCCTCATTACAATACAAATGAGAAACCATAGATAATATAAGGAAAAGCATTTTTTTTTCATTTGTGGCAACACTGTCTATTCCTCCATGTCAAAAGAAAAATGCCGCTGCCAAGAAGAATCGTAATGATAAAGGTATTTTGATAATGATTATTTCTTCTGTGCACTTGTTCTTTTTTGATTGGAATCGCTCGTTTCGCGTAGTAATTAACTGGTCAAACAGTTATCCCACGCTGAGCTCGGATACAAGGATTACATTGATAAGAAACCCGTTGTGTTTTAGGTTGGTTTTCTTCGTTGACAGTAGAATACGAATAATTTCTCATACAAGCTAACAATACGCTGAAAAATGTTCGAAATGGTGAGCAATCTTCGTTATTTATGAAATTATTAAGTAAATATTATTATTAAATACTTCCACATAGGTCGCAGCTACAAAACGTATCTTTGTTTTCAGAACACCGCGGAACCTATGCAAGTGGACGTTCCACTGGAAGACAATGAAAATAATGAGACGGAATGTTTCGTCGTTGAGAACCCTACGCTCGATTTGGAGACTTACGCCTCGTCTTACACCGGATTTGCCAAGCTATACAGATTGATGTTTGTAGCAGACCATTGTCCCTCCTTGAGGTTGGAGGCCCTTAAAATGGCAATTTCCTACGTCATGACAACTTACAATGTGAGTCTCTACCAAACACTCCACAAAAAGTTGGCTGAAGCAATAGCAACTTCTGGACTACCTGATGTGGCAGTTCTACAAGACACACCTGTGCTTGACACCATGTGGGTAGAATCAAAAACAAAAAAAGCTGCTATAAAGTTGGAAAAATTAGACACAGACTTGAAAAACTACAAAACAAATTCAATAAAAGAAAGCATTCGACGAGGACATGACGATCTTGGTGATCACTACCTGGATTGTGGAGATCTCACCAGTGCACTTAAGTGTTACTCTAGAGCCCGTGATTACTGCACAAGTGGGAAGCACATTATCATGATGTGCCTCAATGTAGTTAAAGTGTCAGTTTACTTGCAAAATTGGGCTCATGTCCTTAATTATGTATCCAAAGCAGAAGGGACACCTGATTTCAATGAAGTGCCTGGAAAGGATTCAAATCAGTCAGTGTTGACTCGCTTAAAATGTGCTGCAGGCCTTGCTGAGCTAGCCACAAAGAAATACAAATCTGCTGCGAAGCACTTTCTAGCGGCTAGCATTGACCACTGTGACTACCCTGAACTGCTAAGCAGCAATAATGTTGCAGTCTATGGAGGATTGTGTGCCCTTGCCACCTTTGACCGCTCTGAACTACAGAAGCAAGTCATAGTTAGCAGTTCTTTTAAATTATTTCTAGAACTAGAGCCACAATTACGAGACATAATTTTTAAATTTTATGAATCTAAGTACGCTTCCTGCTTAAGGTTACTGGATGAAATAAGAGACAATCTACTACTAGATATGTATTTAGCGCCACACTTAAATTCACTGTACATGCAAATTCGCAACAGAGCACTGATCCAGTACTTTAGCCCATACCTATCTGCTGACATGCGTCTAATGGCTGCTGCCTTCAACCGCACAGTCAATGCTCTTGAAGATGAACTTATGCAACTAATACTAGATGGGCAAATCCAGGCTCGCATTGATTCTCACAACAAAATTCTTTATGCAAAAGATGTGGATCAGAGAAGTACCACATTTGAAAGAAGTCTGGCAATGGGAAAGGAATACCAGCGGCGGACGTCTATGCTCATTCTGCGTGCTGCCATGCTCAAGAACCAGATTCATGTTAAGGTACATTTTATTACAAATATTGGTCTGTACCATATCAATTTAATCTTTTTTGTTTTGTACTGTAAGCTTTTTTCATTGTTCTAGAATATTGGACGTGAGGCAGGACCACAGAGCGGCGAAGCGCCTGGCTCCAGTACGAGCCTCACACCGCGTACCTTCGATACAGTGCCCTTGTGATGAATTTACTCATAAGATAGTCAACTTTGCACTTTCACATGACAATGTAAATGATAATCTACTCAAAGTACATCCCTATAATTTTGTGTCGAACAATTATTGCCACACATTTTTTCTTTCACTTCTTTTCTACAATAGTTGTACATTTATATTATCATGTGAAAAGGACCTTTATTTTTAAAACAACTTGTTTTGTGTAGCAAGTAATATCTGCTTTTATTTTTGTTTATTGAGAATGCAGGAATAGACCGCGTGAATTCAGCGATTTGCACAATCTGCTGATATTGTTTTAAGGAAAATGTTTTATCAGCAATCACAAAACTTGAACAGCTGGTGCGAGCATATTTCTCAACATTGTTTATACTGAATTATCTATGTAACCACAATATTATGTCTACGTAATTTTTAATAACATTAAAAGTAAAAAGGCATAAATGACTTTTAAATTCACCAGTCACAACTACAAAAAATTGCTTCATCCAGAGATACTTCGTGATAAGCCACTGCTTATGATAAACGTTGTACAATAGGCTCGTACTGTATAGTTGCCATCAAGAAGGTTCGAGATTAATGTTAGAACTGTAGTTACTAACTAAATAATTTCAAAATTTCTCCCCTTCCTTAACACCAGGTACAGGTTCATAAAGTACAAAAAACGCTCACTTGGGTGTATGCAAGTTGATTTAATGATTTGAAACTTGTTTTTGAGGATATTTTACAGTTAGCCGCTGATGACCCTGACTGCGCCACGGGACCAATGATTAGTTAATGGCTCTTAACCTGTAACCTCCGAAAAGGTTCTTTAGGCTGCAGCATTTATTATAATTGGGTATGGATTTATAACATTGAAAGTGAAGGAAACCAGATTGATTCTTAAATGTCCGGTTCATATTATGATCCGAATACCTAATAGGCTCTTCTATCCTTTATTGCAGACTGGAGTACAACATTTATGACTTCAAGTAAATAATAGTACTAGGACCAGAAAATAAAATACCAAAATAATTTTGCAGATATATAATGTTTACATGAATTTAATGTATATACATAATCTTTGGGTATATAATTATTTTATATATTAAATAACACCATTTTTCTTAGTTCTTGAATTATTATAAAGTTAACCATCCTTATTGCTACAAGTTACCGGCTGAAGACAACTCGGGCAATTGCCAGTTGCCACTCCAAAGGCCGGTGGTCGTCCACCCGCGCATGCGAGAAGCCACTGGAAAATTGGAAATTAACAAAATTTTAAATTGTGTTTAACATTAGGCTTGTTTGTTGTCATAAGCGAGTGAATTGCTTGTGGCTTTATGGTCACTCAGATCCAGTCGATATGTTATGATATTTTTCATGGTAAGGTTCAATTTGCAATGTCGCGAAACGGAATTGAAGGATAGGTGAAAAACATAAGTGAATTGTAGTTATTCTTATTTCAATTTTATTTTGTTAATACTCTGTCTTTTAACTATTTAATATTTATTATAATTATTAATACAAAGATCGAACACTCAAAAAAACAAAACATAACACGAACAAAAAATTCCTTTGATCCGGTCAGATCGAAGGAATTTTTTTCTGAGTGTTCGATCTTTGTATTAATAATTATAACAAACTAGTGGAGTAATTTCACGAAAAAGGATTGAATGAAAATTTCTATTTCTATAATCAATTCAATGAAAATTTAATTATTTAATTTAAAAATTCTAATTATTTACTATTATTTCAATTTTTAGTAATCAATTTTTAAATTATGACAATCTTTTTATCTTTAATTTACAAAATGTTTTCACCAGGTTATTGTAATTATCAAATACGGGCCAAGTTGACTGAAATAAATTATTATTTTGGGTATCTATTTTACAATCTCGCTTCTCCCATGTTCTAAAACATAATTTTTAATTTTTATTATTACTGTTTTAAGAGCAAGTAGGCCAACCTCCGCTATTCGATGCGTAAATGCCTCAGACTCATAGATTTGGTATATACTAAATCTATGCCTACACTTCGCTCGGAGCGCTATAATTTACAGGTACCTACAGGTTGTAGAAATAATTTTAAAAAATTAAGGTGTTCATCACAGTATTTTCGTACTACATTGTAATAACCTTTGTTATATGCCTATTGCACTACTTTGGTATGTATTCATATTTTTATACCAGCATCATTATGAAATGGAAATTAAAAGCCTAACAACTTTATTCTGAACACTCTTGTAACTCTGAGCACTCTTCGCTCATTTGATGGTACATTACCCTAATTGTAATTGGGACGCAATTGAATTATAAATACCTTAACACAGCGTATTAATAAAACATACTTTATTCAATTTTGCCAAAATTACAATTACCCTAACGTAGCACCAAATAAGCGTCTCATTCAAAGTGCCACAAATAGCAATAAACACTATTTGTGTCATTTTTTAAACACCGAGCGACCGCTTCAATTCTATAATTAATAGCGCTTACGTAGACCCGTGCTATGCATCTCAAGTTAATGAAAGTGTGCGTCCGTACACGGCGCACGCGTGGCGGGTTTAACTGCCTCCGTGGCCGAACGGTTACCATGCCGGACTGCGACGCAGGGGTTCCAGGTTCGAATCCCGGACCGGGAGAAATATTTGTATGGCCTACATTTATTTCTCTCGTGAGTTTGTGTGTAATTTGTGGTTGTCTGTGTGTGTCCATGGCACCCGCGACACAGGGTTTCCCTAGTGCGGAGCTATGTTGAGTGTGTGCGTTGTTATTATTATTATTATTATACATTTAAGCCGCGCTTCTACATTTGTATGGAGTTACCATACATATACTATGTATGATAGAAGCCTATTTTTGAAACTAAAGCACAACAACTTCGCGTCAGTTGTGTCACGTACAAACTAGATACAAATCTAATAACAGAGTTCTCGTGCAGTTTCTGGAATCCCCGCAACCCCCTTTTCGTAACAAATTTGTATATTCACAATTGTCCTAAAGTTTATTACGCTACGTACAATTTCATAACAAAAAATCGCTTCAATTCCGTACCAAGGCAACGCCAAATTGCTAAATTGTGCCAAGATATTTCACATACACAAGGTAAGCAGCAAAATGACTAATTTTTTTACCAATTTTACCCTCATATTTTCTTTAAAAAAAATATTAATTTAGAAGAAAACCGACTTTAAACATGTTACATCATATATCATATAATTTTACTTTTGATTACACATACATACATACATACATACATTACTCAAATGTTAAAATACGCAGTAAATAACTTTATAACATAACATTTGTTTTAATAGATATTATTAATAAATAAGTTACCTGAAATAGGCAATCCCTATGGAAATACATGCCACACAACGGATTCTGACACAGTGGCTGTGGTAGTCCAGGAATGTCAGGTACCTCTTGGCAAAGGCATATGCAGCATCTCATTTGCTCTTGCGGTTTCACACTACCAGCGATGGAAGGTTGAAATCTGTTGTCTTGACAAGGGAAATGCACCATATCTAATGGAAGAAATAAAATTACAAAAATAAGATTTTTGTACTGTAGTGTTTTACCAAAAAAATACATGGATGTGTACGTATTCATATACAGAGTGTGCCATATACTGTTAAGTCGGCGTCAAGGCTGGACGGGGATGTCAAGGAGGCCATGGCCTACAAAAAAGCCCATGGTCCTATGGTAATATTCCCATATTCCCAACGGTTTTTATTTTTAATTAAAAGTTTCATACACAGTACGATTTTTAAGTTTTAACACCTTAGGACGCGACTACTCAAACATGAATTGTCTTTTTCTATTTTTCTTTTTATTATCTTAAATCAACCTGCTTTTTAATGAGCTACGTATTAAATTAAATTGCTCAATAAAAGTTATTTTAAAAATATCAAGAAGTATGAAAAAAGAGATAATTTTTTAAATTACTTCAATGGGTGTGCAAAAAAATTTAACATGTATGGCACCACTCACACACCACACATACCGGGTGTATTTACAGTACCTCTGGAAAATTCGGTGAACTATTAATTTGATTCCCAGTACATAAACATACAATACTCCAATTTAATGAACTTGTGTACCTACTTGTGGATTTAAATTGGCTTGCCTGATTGTATAGTGTCTATATACTTCTTCTATATTGTCGCTTAGCATGCAACCCCTCAAGTTGAAAATAACCTGTTTTTACTTTAGAATGTTACACAAACTCAAAATAAAAAATTAGTACCAATAAAATTAATATTAAACCAACACACAACTATTTGTTATCCTTACATAAAACAGCTGTTACAAATAATAGCTTAAAAGATCTTGTAGTTTGCTCACTCTCCTTTAAAGTTGTTTGCAAAGGGATAGGCATGTCACTTATCAAGTTACCACCAGGCGCACGACTTGGTATCATAAAAAATAAATAAATAAATAGAAATTAATTATGATAAGGGAGGCCTATGATCAGCAGTGGGCGTCGTATGGCTGAATGATGATGATGATAAGGGACAATCCAATTATAATGCTAAACTACATAAGCCCACATCACTTGCACACACAGCAATCTACTAGTAAATAAACTGTATTATGAGTTAAAACAAAGGCTGGGATATAAAACAACTAACCAAATATAGCTGTAATGTTTTCAACTACATCTACATCATGATCCCACTGTAGTAGGCCAGCTTGTAGCTTCTCGTGCCATTTTTCTGTTTGTCCCACAAGGTGGACATTTGTAGCTAAACCTTCTGGAGTCACTTCTATGTGCAGCCATGTTCTGTCATCTGAAAAAAGAAATTAAAATAGATGAATTTTAAACTTGAGTATACAATTTCTGTAAACCATATTTTAAGTAAATAAACATAATTCATTAATTCAACACTACAGGCCTGTCTCTCATCTAGACGGCAGTTAATACAGTCTGAAGCAGCACCTGTGACTTCATTACAATTATCACCACTCAGGCAATGGTCATCCTCTGTTTGTCATAAAGCCTCTCTCAAAAATCGCAACACTAACCGATTTTCTTTTTTTTTCATGTCATTAGTCTACCTTATGTGTGATCTGCCCATGCTGTGTCTACCAGTATGCTGTTGCCACTCAAGAACTTTTTAACCCACTTAGTCTTAAAAAAATTATGAAATTTAAAACATAAATTACTTGACTGCTGTTGCACACTGGACTTTGCATTTCAGACTAAAGACAGCCTGGTTGGTAATGCAAAGTCCATTATGCTGACAAATATAGAATAGGCTTACCCAATAGTATTCTCCTATAATCTTCCTTAAAAGTTGGATTTTGTGGATCAACAACTGTGCAGTACCTATCAATGCCTTGTAACTCATGAAAGTATCCTTTTAGATTTTCAATATACTTTTTAAACAAAGTTACCACTTCTATTAGAGAGCTGAACTCTTGGTCCTGTAGAGATGAGTGTGGCAACTGTGTAGATGTTATTACCAACTTCCTTGAGGCGTTATATTGCAAATAAATAACATGATCCCTCGAAGCATCGTCTGCTATAATACATTTAAGATCTCTCAGTGTCTTCCCAAAGAAAATAGGAATTCCTTCATCTGTTAACGTTTTTACTTCATTCAAAAACTCTGAATCTGCTAAATCTGAAGTTATTTTATCAGTAGGTTGAATGTTAACTTTAATTAAAGAGTTTATACCATCTAGCAGAGAAGATAAACTGTCATACTTTTCGCCATAGTAGAGTTCCTTTAAAATATCTGTGGTATTGACCATTTTAATTCTATAGGATTTCCAAGCCTAAAGTAGATAAGTAAATTACCACTAAATTAATTCAAGCACAACGGACTCGTAACAATAACCAATTACAACTTTGCTAATAGAAAAGTGCCTCACAAACAATAACCTATGCACTTACTTTCCCTTTAAAACTATTATTTTTGTGTTAATCACTGTTTAATCAATATCAAATTATTAAAAAAAGCCAATCCAACACGCAAAACACTAACTTCATTTATACGGTGCATAAATCTCAACCTCTTGGAATTGTCAGTGATTATCAAAAAGCACCTTGTTATGTACTACAGGTGATTATAGATTATTGAATAATTAATTGGTTAGAGTTGGATAGATTTGCATTGACTATGAAGATGTACCAAATTACCGATGTTGGTTGAATTTATTTGATTTCATTCAGGCACACAGACACCACTATTGTAAGAATTCACGCACGACCAAGAAGTTGACATGTCAAGGACACCTGTCAAAGACGTTTTTCCACTAGATCACGTTAAGCCAACTAGATGTCGTCGTACTTTATAACTTTACTTTTTGACTTTTTACTATTAGTCAAACAAATAAAAATTAGGAATTAAAAGAAACAATACGCCTTTTTAAATGTTTATTTACTACCGCGTTATCGAATAATAGACTTGATATATAATTTAATTACTGAATTACATATTAAAGAAATCATTGGTACAGCTATATACAGAGTGCGCCTTTATTCCATAAATATAAGAGATATCAAGGCTTTAAAATGATATCGAAATTATGTACGTTACCTACTTTTAAAAAATAAAACTAGAAATATATACATATAATCTTAGAATAATAACGCATAGAATGATAGTTTCATATCAAACGAACTGTCACAAGTGAGGCAAAAACCAAATTCATGAAGGCGTAAGCAACTTGTAACGACGCTCGTCGGCACGCACACAAATATACAAATAATGATGCCATGGAATAACATTTCCCTCAAAAGTGGGGAAATTGTATCTTGCTTAACTCATCATTAAGTTAAAGGTGCCTACAGATTTGCCCGACATTGTCGATCAGGTGCCTACAGATGTGCTCGGTTTTGTCGATGAAAAACGAATATAGCACTTATTTGTAAATCCAAGATGGCGGACACGATTTTTCAAAATATGCTATATGGGTATCCTTTTCGAGGTATTTGGGGATGCTCATTACGAATATGGCACTCATTTCTAAATCCAAGATGGCGGACACGAGTTTTGAAATAAATGCAATATGGGTATCATTTTCGAGGTACTTGGGGATGCTCATAACGAATATGGCACTCATTTCTACATCCAAGATGGCGGGCACGATTTTTCAAAAAAATGCAATATGGGTATCATTTTCGAGGTACTTGGGGGTGCTCATTACGAATATGGCACTCATTTCTAAATCCAAGATGGCGGGCACGATTTTTTCAAAAAAATGCTATATGGGTATCATTTTCGAGGTATTTGGGGATGCTCAATGTGAATATGGCACTATTTGTAAATCCAAGATGGCGGGCACGATTTTTCAAATAATGGCAAGTTGGGTATCGTTTTCGAGGTATTTGGGGGTGCTCATTACGAATATTGCTTTTGTTTGAACTGTCGTGTTTGCCATCTTGGATTTAGAAATGAGTGCCATATTTGTATTGAACATTCCCAAACATCTCGAAAACGATACCCAACTTGCCATTATTCGAAAAATCGCGCCCGCATCTTGGATTTAGAAATAAGTGCCATATTCGAAACCTAAAACCGAAAATGCCATAAGCAAACATTAAAGAAAATAACTGTTAAAATAGATTAAAAAATCGCTTAAGAATGCTCCCCTTTTAAGAAAATAAAATATTTTAATATAAAATATTTCGCTTGAGTTACGAAAAGAAAGACATATAATAAGCTATCAAAGTTGTACTGGTGGTGCCAACACTATAGTAGAAACAAATATATAAGTACTGTAAATTTGTTGCAATATGTGCTCCAATTCAAATAAAATTAAAATAAATAATTATTCAATAAAGCATGAACGCAGAGCCGTTAAAAGTATTATAAAATAATTAAGTGTCCCAATCACTTACAGGAGTTAACGAAAACATTTAATGTTTATTAAAGTAAATATTAGTTCAAGATGCGCAAATAAATCTAAATTACAGGCACCACTAAAATTTACGTAATATAATTATTTTGATACAGAATAGCAAAATGGGGAGAAAAAAAATTCGTTACTTTGCAACACTTTCGTATCTTGTTGCCGCGAAATTATTTTTCTGTTTTAGTGAATATTTACATAAAAATATGAGTTGAAACGCATTACTTACTTGTGGAATGCGATGTTAGTGTCTATTTTATGTTTGTCTGTTGTATTTTTACACCCATTTACCGCACATTTCGTCATTTTTAGCAAAAAATTTTGGAGCTGTTCGCGGTGCAATATGACCTTGAGCACTAACAGCCCGCGCGCTCCTGGGACGCGTTTGGAACCCTCTAACTTGCCTCACTTAGCGTGTGCGGGCTAGGTTTCTATGCGTTATTATTCTAAGCATATAATATATTTTAACACTAAACGCTCCCATACATTTAATATGACATTCGTAGAGAGGCTTTAGTTTTCCTACTGGAAGAGGTAACAAAAAGGTAAGAGATGACAAAACCTGATGTAAATAAAGTAAGAAAACTACCTTTTAATAGAAAATCCGCATGTCAATTTTCAGCCGAATCAGAGCACGTCTCTTTCGGCAGCTATTTTTAACGAAAATAACACTTTTATGGCAGCCATATAAAAAAACGGCGAAAAAAAGTTATATATCCCCAACTTGTGATTAAGGACTCCTAAAGACCTCCTCATGCTAATTTTCAGCAAATTTTCCTCCAGCCATCATTGTTAATTCTACATTTTAATTTTTTTTTAACCTCTATGACATTCCTTCGATAATACCTACCTCTAATGGTTTCCCTGATTTAAGGCTTTGAAATTTGCATGGCGCGCATCTTGTTTATTTGAATTTCGAAAATTTCTTACTTCTGGCGGAAATTGCCCAGGATGTATACATACCTCGCAAAAGTGCACAAGTATGTCCTCCATATACATTGACTTACAATTATATGGACGTCGGGTCCGCGCTAAAAAGTGTCCGCACTTGTAAGGCGCTAAAATCGTATACAGAGCGCCAAACTCCGCTTTAGTCTTCATTTGTTCGACTGACAGCGCGATACTGTGCGATGACATTACAATTTAAATTTCGAATAGGTTGACTTGGGACATTTTTTTCGTGGTTTTTGTATTAGACCCGTCGTCGTCCATTTATTTGTAAGTCAATGTCCATATATTATAGTTTTTGCAGGTCGTTGATCACTCTCTTATATTTTGGTCATCTCATATTTGATTCTTTGCTTTGGAACCTCTCCGTGTATAAAATATGTTATTCACTTCACTAGCTCGGAAAAGCTTTGTTTCTCATTATAAATCTGCGCGCAAAAGCGTTTTTTGCACGCTAGTATGAAAATAGTTATTTTTGATACTAGTGCGGAAGTTAGTTAATATTCACGAGTCTCGAGGCAAGTGTAAATGACAAATCCGCACGTGTATCAAACTACGTTTATTAATACATTTGCGAAAAAACTACGTTGAAAGTAAAATAAAACAGTATTTAAAAAAAGACTCATTTTATTTCTTTGTCTGATAAAAATTCAGAGTACAATGGCAACTGTTGCCAGTAGTCAGCCACATTGAAATTACTATTTTAGTGGCGCGGCGTGCAGCGGTCTCGCGTAATACTCACCTCCGGTCATTGTTAATATTCAATCAGCCACCTTTATGAAAAATATTTTGGTATTTTTAAATGTAACCCGTTGTTTTATAAAACACCTATGCAATTTAAACAAATAGATGTTTTTAAGTAAATATAAGTTTTAATGACGAATGACTTACGTCACACAGCACATAAACATTAAATAAATATACAATCTCTTTAGTTGTATGTTTAAGACTTGAAACAACAGTAAATTAAAAAAAATGGATGAATTACTTTTGAGTCGGTTTTTTAGTACTCTGTAGGTATTTTTATCCTCACTATAGTGAGGTGAATGTATGTGTTTCACTAGGCAGCAAAGTTGTTTTGCGTCTCGTGACTTGAAACCCTCGCCTCGCTACGCTGCGCTCGTGGTTCAATCTTACGTATTCTAGAACTGTAGTCAATGCTCAAGTCAGGATTTGAGTATGGTTTAAAGCACTCGAAATCATACTCAAGTCCCTGCCATTAGTGTCGTATTTCCATTGCTTGTGTTTCCAGTGCAATCCTGACTTGAGCATTGAGTAGAGTTTTAGAATACGATCCTTAGTATCCTTAATTCGCTTGTCAAGTTTCAATACAAGCACTCGTAGCAAACAACAATTTTGCAGCCTTGCATAACAAATCATCGGTGAGTAGAGATGGGTCATGGATAAATATCATTGGGATAAATACTCAGTAGAAAGATAAATATCCATATTTAGCCGTTTTTACTCGATATTTATCCAAAAACGTGAAAACATTCCTACCACAATTAGCGAGATGTTATCGACTCGAAAAACTTAGGTACTAAAACGTAGTATTATATATATGTGTTGTGTATATAAGTATTGTTGCATAAAACAATGGCAAAATGAGAAGTAATCGTACGTAATTATTTAATAAAAAAATTAATTCTAATGAATTTTATTATAAAAAACACAAAAAAATAAATATCCGTGTTTTAGGATAAATACTCAGCAAAAACAGATATTTATCCTTTGACGGTATTTATCGGGTAAAAACCCATCTCTACCGGTGAGTCTTAATAAGCTTGTAGCACTTTGCACGCGCGTCACTTTGTTTGGATTCGGTTCATCTCGAAAGACCTATACGCTCTATTGCTGCTTTGTTTTGGGATCGTTACTATAAATCCATGTTTCGTCTCTTGTTACTATGTCTCACACCAAATTTGACGCCCCTTCGTTGAATCTGGTAAGCATGGCATTGCACCAAGTGATGCGATCCGTTTTTTGAGCCTCAGTCAAATTGTGTGGGATCCACCGAGAGCACAGCTTTTTCACACCCAAATGTTTGTGTAGTATTGATTGTATTTGACTCATGTCTATGCCTAAAGATGCCCGAATCTCATAGTATGTCACATGCCTGTCTGTTTTGATCATACGGCGCACAACATCGATGTTTTTGTTGTTCACAGCAGTGGACGGGCGACCATCACGAAATTCGTCACTGACATTCACACAACCTCGTTTGAACTCTGCAAATCAGCTATAAATAGTCGTTTTGCATGGTGCTTCATCGCCAAAAGCAGTTTGAAGCCGAGCGAAGCACCGCTTGATTTTTTACCACTTTAAATGTAAACTTAAAGTCGTAAAAAATCATACTACGAAAATTTTCACGTGTTAAATCCATGGTGATGTAGACAACCAATTTCTAACATGACGCCACATTGTAAAAACAAGTGATAGTCAAATGAAACAAAGTATTCTACAGCCAAAGAGGTCCGTTTTCAAATGTTGTAATTACTTTTTAAATATTGTTATTTAAAAAGTATTGTAACTGGTGACAAAACATGGATTTATAGTTACAATCCCAAAACAAAGCAGCAATCGAGCGTATGGGTCTTTCGAGATGAGCCGAAATCAACCAAAGTGGCGCGAGCGTGCAAAGTGCCTCTAAGCGGATGATTGCTTCTTTTTTTAATAAAACTGGACACGTGGCTACTGTTGTTTTAGAGAATCGTCGTATCGTGAAGAGACATGATATACGACCATTTGTTTGCCGGAAGTTATTGACAAACTCCGTATAAATAACCTTAAACGCCGTGTCATCTTGCACCAAGATAATGCCAGTTCTCACACGGCCAGACAGACAATAGTTATTTTTGATATAAGTGCGGAAAGTTAGTCATTATTCACAAGGGTCGAGGTTTCTTGGCCCGAGCCAGAGGCGAGGGTCAAGACGCGAGACAAGTGAAAATGACAAATCCGCACGTGTATCAAACGACGTTTTTTAATAGATTTGCGAAAAAACTACATTGAAAGTAAAATAAAACAGTATTTAAAAAAAACTCATTTTCTGCTAGTAAATTAAAATAATGAAATACAACCACTGCAACCATTATTTAAAAGTCTATGGAAATGTAGTTCAAAAACAGCAGTTTTTGTTTATTTTCTGTAATATCGGTCTGTAACCACTTTTCTTATTATGAAGTCCTGGTACTTTTGTTTAAACTTCTTTAGGAACCCGTGCACGGTAGTGAGATACAATTTATCTGTAATACATAAAACAAATATATACATAAAAATCTCGCCTGTCACCCATTCTAGGGTAGGCAGAGACCTCCACTCGATACGTTCATTATATAGTATTTGTAAATAAATATAAGTTTTAATGACGAATGACTTACGTCACAAAGCACATAAATATTAAATAAATATACAACTTCTTTAGTTCTGTGCTTAAGATTTGAAACAACAGTAAATTTAAAAAAAAATGGAGAAGTAAAAAGCACTAGTGCGAAAATTCCAACTTTCGGCACGATTTGTAGTGCGAAAAATACCACGTTTTGAGCAACTGTATTAAAAATGAATTTTTGAAGGTGAACAACGTTGACCTTATTAGCCATCCCGCGTACAATCCCGACCTGGCACCTTGTGACTTTTATTTATTTCCAAAAATTGAGAATCAGTTACGCAGTCAACGATTTTCATCACGTGAAGCGGCTGTCGAAAAGTATGCAAAATACGTTTCAGAGATTGTCACGCAGGAGTGACATAAATGTTTTCAAAATTGGTTCATTCGTATGAAAAAGTGTATTAACGCTAACGTAGAATATTTTGAGAAACAACAAATTCATTTTTGATCATTTATAGTATTTTTGTCTTATTCATTCCGGGAATGTATAGTGCGCCCCACGTACTATGCGACAGAGCGCCAACGTTCGGCGGAGGTTGTTTGCTCTTTAATCAAGTGGGTAGCGAGTTTAGATAAAAAACGCTTGCAGAGCAGGAAACGGACTTATTGTTCTTCTTGTCGTTCTCATATAATTTTTGTAAACAGTCATTAGATTAAACAGTTATTTGTAAACCAAGTACTTGTTTCGTTTAACTCGCTGTAATGATAGGATTTATAAAAATAAACTTTGTTTTGTACTAAAACCTTTGTATAATTTCAGGAGGTAGCTTAATTAATAGATAGCTTAATAAAGTAATAACCGTATTTAGAAGTCTTGCTATTTGAGAATACCTTGAGCATACCTTGATTTCCTGTAAGAAACGTCAGTTCGAATTCTGAAAACACTTAGTTTAAAGGTGTTCCACAACTTTTAACTTCGGTAGGTACAGTAGTTGCACCCCAGGCTAACACGCACTGGTAATGTTAATGATTTCGCGCCCTGTGGCTCATTGGATTTCTAATATATCTTTTGTTTCACTAAGAAAAATAGGAATGTTAAAATTAGACTTCAAATTTAAATAACGTATTTGAGGAAGCTTCCTTTTTTTCCATCCTCTCAGACCATGCCATTCAGGCAAAGATTTTATAGGTAAAAAAAGGCAGGGGCATGCGCCAAGCGTGTTATGATATGACAACTGCAGCTTGATTTTGATTGTCTCTCCCGATCGGAAACTGCGTCTTTTCCGAGTCAAGGCGCAATTGCAATTCACAACTGGCCGATCGGAAACTTTTGACATTTCTAATAAGAACAATAGGTGATTTAACTCACAAATTAGAAAGATATAGAAGGAATCAGGTTCATCTTCTCGCTCAGAAACCCATCTGATTTCGAGACTACCCGATCCGATCGATTCCGATTTGAATCAAAATCAGCGCTGATCCACATTAGATCGGCTTCCTTGTTGTAACTGCTAGGAACGTTGTAAAGGTGTAAGATGTTACATTTTTTTATGTCATTTCCATTATGGGTTTACACATTTTTTGACAATAATTTTATTGTGTATTAGGGTATTGTCATTGACTTATTGGTGTTGTGTAAAATATTTATGTCTCGGTAGGCTTTTCATAGATAGACTTCTTACTCCTTGCCATTGCTATTAATTAAAAAAGGAAGAGATTCTCAATTCGACTTTATTTCGACTACATTTTTTTTATGTTACACGCGTTAGGTTACGTGATATTCCATGCGATTACGGCATTTGTGATTCTTTTTTTATGTACTTTTAAACTTTCGCATTGCATTGTACTAACATATAGAAACGGGAATAAACGCGTTTACATACGAATAGGTATTTTTCACCAACCAAGTGGTGAGTGATTTATTTTCTGGCTTCGACGGAGTTTATGTTATTTTTAATAAATGTACCTATTGTTACTATTTATGCTCTAAGATTTTTGTAAATGTGTTTTAAAATTTGTTATGAATCATAGTCATTGGTTTCTATAATGATTACTCGGATGATATTGATATTTCTACGGCTCGGATGTTTTTTAATCAGAGTTCTACGAATTATTTTTCCATTGATATAATGAAAACGTCAATTTTATGTCGATAGCATACAATGCAAAAAGCATCATCTACAATTTTTTTTAACCAAAAACCATTATTATGTGGATGGACTATTGATTATATGCAAGTAGTGAAATCTGGATAAAATTACATGCATATCATTATTATTGTTGCAATGGCATATTTCACTGCATTGGTAATACAGTACTATAGGTAACACTGTTGCAAGTGGACATTTACACAACAAAATGTGAAAAAAATGAAACAAAAACAGTTGTTCATAATTATTTATTCCACCGCAAACTGGTGGTTGTTAAAATGCTGATTGAGCGTTGACCTTACACTAAATTAAACAGCTACTTGTACTACGTCACAAAGTGGGCATTACACATACCATAAATTACATAATATTCACAATAGCATCAAACTTGTTAACTTGTGTACACCGTTAAACTATTATTATTCAATAGTTCATTCATATTGTAAAATATAAAATTTGTAATAGGCAAGATGATTTCTACGAATAATTATTATTAAAGCTAGGTCACTCATAAGTACCAATAGATAAAACTTTTATTACACCAAAAGTGGAAAATTAGTACTAAGTAGTAATAACAGCTGAATTCATAAAGCCCAAACAGGTGATATTAGAATGTGATTAGATTATGTTATATGTATCTACTTGTATATTGTCATGTCCATAACATTTCTTAGTTTATATTTGGTGTTCATTCAGTCTGCTAACAACACAGACAATCAATGAAAAATGTATAATACCTAAACTGAATTTTTCCTTTTAGCCATTAAAACTGTTATCTTTTCTATTTTTTTTAATAATATTTTTTATTATTTCTATAAAAATAGAGAATGAATTTAAAAGTCTCAAGTTATACATTACTTAATGTACATGTAAGTCATAAATTTATAAGGATATCTCTGTTGAATTCAGTCATCAATTAAATGCTTGTCTATTGGGGCTTCACTAGTTTGGTTTCCACTTTAATCATGTCATCACATTTGTGCATTTCAACTTTCAGAATAGAGAATAACTCAATAATCTGTGTAGTAACTGGCAATTGATCTGTCGCATGCCAGGTTACTTCCATTTTGGAAAGTTTTACACCTGCATCATTTTTGATACATTTATATTCACCTGGAAAATCCTGTAACAGAGAGATAAACTTAAAGAAAAATAAATTATTTACATTACTCAATTCTTAAATCAATCAGAGCAATTATCGGATTAGATTTTTTTGTTTCTTTGTTTATACTTACATTGTTGAAGAAAATTCTCCTATTTAATCCCATTGCCACTATGATAACATCAATGTATTTATCTCTAACTTCCACCACAACTGCTTCTGTCACCACAGGGGAATGCATTTCAATATACTTTAAAGTATACAGCTCAGTGGAAAGTTCGCCAGCTTTTTTTGAATTGTATTTCTGCTTATTACACTGGGCTGCTATTGCACGAACTGTATCTACATCCCATTTTGGATTCTCTCTGCATTTTAAACTTGCTGCTAATAATCTGTAACCAGGAAAATATTCTTTATTAACAAAAATTAGTAGTTTAATTTAGCTTTTATGTACATAAAAGCTTTGGGTACTGGTTTCAAACCACTAAATCTTTAAGAATCTCACCTGTGGACCATAATATCTGCATATCGTCGTATCGGACTTGTAAAGTGAGTGTACAATGGTACATTTAAAGCATAGTGATGGAAATCATCATCTTCACAGCCATCAGCACAAAAATATTTTGCTCTTGCCATAGGTTTTGCACAAAGCATATTAAGTACCATGGCCTTGCCTTGGTCTGTGTTTTCAGGACCAACATATGTCTGTAAAGAATGGTGCAAATCACCAGCTGATGATATATCTAACTCAATACCTACAGGAATTAATGATTTGGCAAGTTGCTTCAACATATAACTGCTAGGAGGTGGGTGGCACCTCAAAAAGGCTAGATTTGGATGATCCTCTTTAATCTTATTGGCAACGGTCATGTTTGCAAGCAACATAAATTCTTCAATTAATTGGTGACTTTCTTTACTCTCATAAATCCAAAATGATTCAGGCAAACCATCATTTCCATTTAATCGGAAATAAACCTTGGGCTGATCAATACGAAGGGCACCATTGTCAAATCTATTTTTTCTCAAAATAGCAGCAGTTTTGCCTAGAACTTTTACAGTTTTATGAATATCTTTATACCCATATCCATTATAAGTCTCTGGAAAATTAGCTTCAGAGTCTTCATTATCATCAAGAATGGCTTGTGCATGTTCATAAGCTAACTGTGCACAGGAATGTATTACAGTTTTAGCAAATCTGTGACTCAGTATTTTAGCATCAGGTGTTATTTCCCAAAAAACAGAAAATGCAAGCTTGTCAACACCAGGAAAAAGTGAGCACAGCATACATAATTCATCAGGCAACATATGGTAAGCTCTCTCAACCAGATAGATGGTAGTTGCTTTCTGAGCAACAGTCTGGTCTAGAAGTGTGTTTTCAGTCAGAAAATGAGCGACATCTGATATGTGGACTCCAACTTCGTAATTGCCATTTTCAAGCAATTTACATGAGATAGCATCATCAATATCACGGCAATTGAATGGGTCAATGCTAAATAAGCACAGTTTACGGCAGTCTTCTCGCATTTGTATTTCCTCTTCTGGTATCACATAGTCAAGGCGTGGATAAAAGTCTCTAAATTCCTGGCCATATGGTGTAACATCCAAGTCCGTTTGTGCTAGTATGGCTTTAGTTTCTGAGATCATGTCACCAGACTGCCCTATGTTACAAACAATATTACCTACAGCAAATCGTGTGTCTGACCAGTCTATAATTTTTGCTAAGAATAAAGTATTCTCATACTTTTTCTCTTCATAATAAAAGTTATTTGGCCAATTAACAAATGGTATATTAAGTCGAGGAATTCGATGATCCCGTGGGATGAATAAAGCTTTTTGTCTGTTCTTATCAGGCATCAACTTCAAGTTTCCAATACATATTCTATTATGCACTTTTTCTTTAATGTAGACAACTTTGCCTTTTTTTTGCTTGTTTGGATCAGGATTTTCTTCACTCTGGTTATCATTTATCACTTGCACTACAACAACATCTCCCTCCAATGCTCGGTTTCGGTTCTTAATACCATCTATGAGTACATCTTGTTCTTTTCTATCTGTACTTGAGACATAAGCGTGTTGAAATTGTTTAGGGTTTATTCTTATCACCCCTTCAACAAGAGCATTGTTTTGTAGACCCAAAATTACTTGATCTGTGGGCATATACAATTCAAATTTTTTGTCATCACCATTCAAGTCTTTCTTTTTACCATTAGTATTATTATTTTTCTTCTTTTTTGGAGAGTTTTTTTTCTCATTATTTTCTTGATTAACAGGTACAGTTGTTGATTTATTCTGCATGGACACAGTTGGTTGCTGCCTTGATTCTATATTGTTTGCATGATTTTCTACAGAAAAGGACCGACATAGTAAAGGGTGGTGTAAAGCATTTTGTAAGTATCTTGGCGTTGTTGGCTCAGAATGCAATAAAGGAGAAGTGGGCACGTTTGCTGAATTAGGCCTCTGCATTACATGTAATAGAGGTGTATGTGTAGCACTAGCCAAATGTTGTCTGTTTTGGAGCAGGTCCCTTGTTTGTATAGCATGCATGTATTGCAACTGGGGGTGGTGACTGATGTTTTCTAAATACCTTGAACTTGTACTAGCATACAGAGGTCCAATTTTCGTTAAGAAGAATTCTTGAACAGTAATTTGATTTTGTACCACGTAATTTGGGCGTTCTTGTACAAACGGAGGCGGCGGCTGGGGTTGCGGCTGTGTTGCGGGTACTGCATTAACTGGAGGCATTTGCAATTGTAGCTTCAATCTCTCTTTTTTCTTTGCATTTTTCTTCTTCAGCGCCACTGGAACGTCGCCTTGATCCACATCGTCACTTTCACTATCGATATTTATGTTTTGGCACTGAGGCGTAAGATCGTTTACTGATGAATTTGTAAATGTCAGACTTGCAATTTTCACTTCATCTGGTTGTTGACGAGACGTTGTCGTATGCTTTGGCGATTTCTTCGACGGTGATGGGACCTTATTATCTTGTATTCGATTATTTAGGGAACTTTTAGAGCGAATAGGCTGCGACTTAGGCTCTGAAGTTGATGGCTTACTGACGTCAATATTTCTTTCTGATACGCTGTCGTGTAGATTAGACATGTTAATTTCATTTGGATATATAAACTGTATTATTTACATCTATTTCTGATAAGAAAAACTGTAAATTTGGAACCTATTTCATAAAATTGCGACACGTAAATTAAATTGACAGAAAAATAACCTATCTTTCGCAGGGCTACCACATTAGCACCAGTGTTGCCAATACTAATTATTCAAAATCCCCAAAAATCAAAGCTAAAATCCCCAAATTTAAGGAGAGCAAATCTCATATTCCCCACATTTAATAATATTTATTCATTCTCAGTATTTGTTATATTCTGCCCTCGGTACGAAAAAAGGCACAACAGTCGTATAAAGTACGCATAATTGTGCCTTTTTTGGTTATGAGGGCAGCATCGTAGTTTTTTTCTTGTTATAAGAAATTAATCTCAGTCTTAGCTGTATGACGCATTAGTGCCTTATCCTTTTCCAATGGAAAATACAGTAACAAAAAATATCAAGTGACGGGAGGAACAACTTGTGCGCCTGGTAGTAAGCGACACGCCTATCCATAACAGTTGCAGAGCCATTCAGAACTATAAAGTGCAAAGATCATATGGGCACTACCACTGCGCGCGTCGCCCTGAGACATAAGTTGACAAGTCCCATGTGCCTCTAATTTCGACAGCACCCTAAATACTCCATCGCTTAAGAAATGTCAGAGAATTATGAAACTCAAAGTGTAACCATCTAAAATATGTTATGCTAAGTTTAGAAATTATTGAGTTTGTATTTGTAATTGTCTACACCGCTATTTTTAATTCGGGACTTAATCATGTTTAAAACATTATATTAATTACCTCGGCGACGTTTAGACGTATTGCACAAATACTTGTAAACGACATCAAATATCGCCCGACAAGTCGTGAGTGTTGTGTGTCGGTCTAGTGATAACCCTTGTGCACAAATAAATAATGAAGACCAAGTGCGGGTAATCAGCAAACCTCACACGGCTAAAAGATGTTGACACCCGCCTCATCAGTCCCTCCGAGACCATGGACGTTGCAATACGTCAGAACCACCGAGATAAATAAAATATGTTTTGTACTATGTTTAAGTCCCGAACTAAAAATCAAACAATGTGTGAAAATCGTGAGAGTTAAAATAATAAGTATTAGATACAAGTAGGGTTTGCAATCCGGATACCCAGATATCCAAAATATCCGGATAACCGAGAAAAGTTATCCGGAAACGACATCTTTGCGTATCCGGATATTTCGGACACAGCAAAAATCTAAGCGTAACAGTCAAATCAAAGTTATTTGCGCGGGGAACACCTTTTTCTTTTATTAATTAGGAATGAAAGTAGAAGGGATTCTCCGCACTTCATGCACGCACGCTGTTACCTCACCGTTTATAAGTAAAGAATTATTTTATTATTAAGATCGGTGCATGCGCAGTGAGTAGGTGAACTAATCAAGTCACACACCACATCCATTATGCGCTCTCCCTCTCTTACTATCTTGTTCTTAAAACAACTACTCAGTAGTTCTGCCAGAGGGAAGGTTCCCTATAAACTTGGGGGCACTGTTTTGACTCCCAGAGGGAATTTTGAGGTAAGCAATTCCTTGGGGGTATTCAGGGAAAAAAATTAAAAATAAAGGACAATGGTAAACTCCCATATATATTTTTGTTCACATAATTTGCATGCGTTTGCTTATGAAAAATATAGAGTTGAAATTCCTGAACCACTTTTGTTTTGGGTTTACTACTATTCTGAGAAGTCGGGAATTAAAGATATTTCAGTTTGAAGTTTTGGAGGTTATACAGTACAAAAATTCTTTATTGTACACCAAAAAAGGAAACAAATACAATACAATTAAATAAAAAAAATAAGCTGTGATACAATGGGCGGTCTTATCGCTTTAAGCGATTTCTACAAGACAACCTGTGGATGGAAATAATTATATAATTCACAGGAAAAGGACGGCGGTGTCTGAAGAATTACTAATCAATAGATAAAAGTCGATAAATAAATGCAAATATACATATATTTATAAATAATAAAACCAATACATATATAATATGAGTATCGTAAATTATTCTCTTATTCATCTATAAATATAAAATTTCTAAAACATAATTTCAAAACACAAAAATACCTAAGCAGTTCAAGTCACACTAAAGTTAGGTAGTGTTCTTTTACCCTATTTTTTAATATAATCAATGATTTCGCTTGTTGAATAAACAAAGGTAAAGCGTTCCACAAACGAATAGCCTGAACAGTAAAGGACTTGTCCTAATACTGGGAGGTATGCAATGGCATCTTAAGTTGGAGAGTTGAAGACGAGCGCAGAAGTCGGGGGTTGGATTGATGGGCGAATTCAAATCGCTCCTTAAGATAAGGTGGTGTGTGAGGAATGAATAAGATGTCATAAAGGAGATTAAAAATATGAGCATTCCGGCGAAGTCTAATAGGTAACCACTTCAGCTCCTTGCGGTAAATGGAAACTTGATCGAACTTCCTCAGACCATAAATGAAACGGTTGCAACAGTTTTTTGTAGACGTTCGAGCTTGTTGAGCTGTTCTTTGGTTAAATCCAGATAGCAGGCATCAGTATAATCAAGAATTGGAGGAAGAGTTCGGGCAAGCGCAATTTTCGTAGCAATAGGCAAGAAATTACGTAACCGTCTAAGAGAGGCGGCAGACGCAAACAATTTGCGACTGGTCTCAACTAATTGAGGTGTCGCAAGATAGCTGTCTATTAATGAGCATACCCAGATGTTTTACATTGTCGCTAATTTTAATGTAGGTGTCGTCTATAATAACCTGCGGCAAGCGAAACCAATCTATCTTGGGTATCATTCTTGAGCTGCCAATAACAATCATTTGCGTTTTCGTTGCGTTTACTTTGAAACCATATTGTTTACTCCACGTCGAAATATGACGGAGATCATTATTGATTTCCTCAATGGCTTCGTGCAGGTTTTCAAGATGGCCGGTTTCAAGGCCGGTGAGTGTATATTTGTAAATCATCTGCATACAGGTGGTAGGATGAGGTAAGACTGCGGGAAATTGAATTAATGAAGATCGAGAAGAGAAGAAGACATAAAAGAAGAAGAGGACATAAAACGCCGCCCTCTGGAACGGCAGCACTGATGTCACACCAAGAAGAGAACCTCTCATCAATGCGAACACATTGCCGATGCCTATGCAGGTAACCATGAAACCAAGAGATTACCGTTGGAGATATGTTAAGAATGCGTAAAAATGCAATCAAAATGTCAAAATCAACGTTGTTGAAAGCATTGCTGAAAACCAGCAATGACATTACAGTGAGTTGCTGTTGCGACTTACTATACCTAATGTCATCAGTGATCCTAACAAGAGCAGTTACAGTGCTGTGTTCTGGCCGGCCGGATTGAAAGGGGTTGAGAAGATTGTTACGTATGAGAAAAGGGGTGATTTGGTTATGAACTAGTCGTACTAGCAGCTTTGATAGAAAGGGAAGTATAGATATAGATCGGAAATCAGAAAGGTTAAAAGGGTTGGCTTTTTTGGGGAGAGGAATAATGAGAGCTTCCGTCCAAAGGGAAGGAAATTCCCCGCTGCTGATAGAAAATATAAGAATATACCGGATCACAGGTAAAATCTCATCAAGTATGAATAAAAACATTTTTCGACCAATATGGTCACTACCAACAGCATTGGACGAAATAGATTCTGTGCCCTTCTTAACATCACAATCAGTAAACTCTTTTAAAGAAAATGGAGGATGGTCGGCAGTTGGAAGCGTGGAAAGATAATTTAAGGTAGACGTTTTAGTCGACCCGTATGGTCAAAAGGCATGAAGTTAAGCTATAACAAAAAAAAACTGAGTTAGTCGTCACCAAATAAGAGGCCAAATTTGACACTTGTCGTGATTCGAATAGGAATGTGGACTAATCATATCGGTAATCACATTATACGATTTTCAAGAGAAATCGATTCAAAATTTTAATAGTTTGTGATGGGTTTAGATTATTTTTCGGCTCATTGTTGTTCAAGGATCCTAAGGTTCAACTCACACTGACACAGAGTCGAAGCGTCGCGTCCTGTTTTTCAACTACACCGACCCCCTGGCGATGCGCGTCGACGTGTGACGATGCTCGCATTAGTGCGCGAAATGGGAACATCCCGACACGGGAGGCTACGTTTTTTCGACCAATCACGATCGAGCGTTCAAATAGTTATTAACACTCTTATCTAGTTATAGTTTGTGCAAAGTTTGTGATATTCAAGGGCAACGTACTGTTTGTGTTTATTTTTTCACTTATTTTCATTTATTTTTACAAGTAAGCAAATTGGAGTTCTGTAAATATTTACTTTCTTTTTTTCCATCTTCTAACGTAAATATCTGATGAGTATTTACTAGGGAAACGTCGCTCACCTTAACCCTACAACAGCGGTATCACGACATAAACAAGTGATTACAAGACACAGCCAAGAACAAGTCCCTTTCAATTACGAAACATTTTGGCTAACCTTAAGGCAAAAAGTGAATAATTTCCTCTTTTTTAGAAATGCTTTTCTGAAAAATTTGAAAAATGTTCGAAAGCTCTTAATATGCTCTACGCTCTACTCTTAATATTTAGCGTAAATAACAAAATAAACTTGTATAGTTAAAAGTAAATTGGAGCAAAACGTGGTTTAAAGTGATTGAACAAATATAAAACAGGTAATTATTTTAACGAGTGATTGTGAGGATTGACTGAAATGGCGGGTTTTTGACCAAGTTTTATTACTATTATAGAAAGATTATTTTAATGTTAAGTATATTATAAAGAAAATACGAAAAAATAAATAGTGATAAAAAATTTAGAAGTATATTCCTTATTTTAAATCAAATTACAAAAGACTTTATCCTGATATTTTCACTAATTACGAATTCTAAGTTTTTGTAGTGGCAATAATGTGATTTATGTGAAAGTATATCATAAATATTGACTCCAGCCGCTTAAAAGATTATTTAAAAAAACCCCAAACACGTGAACTAAGTTATTTAAGAGAAAGTGAAAACGTAATTGTATTAAAACCACAATTGAAAATATTTATTTATTGAGGGTCCCGATAATTAAACGAAGACGTGGCTCAAACGATTTGTATCCAAGCCTAAACTCCTAATAAGATATTAATAGGGTAAATATTTTTTTTCATAAATACGAATTTTTCAAAATCATACGAAATTATACGAATCTCGAACTAAAATACCCGTATCGGCCCGTTCTAAGGAATCCCGAGTCAATCCAAACACGCCGCCTCTAATTGCCTATCCTCTTTGTGGCGGCCAAACGAAGACAGGGCTCAAAAATAATGTACCAAGACTTGGCTGTATGGTGTAAAACCTTTGCCTTTTCCTTTATGGAACGAAGAAAAAAAATTCGTGATCTGATTTGTATTGGTTTCTGGTTTGTGATTATTTAGTACAACAATCTACATACTTCGCGTTACCAGAATATTACATAAATATTATAAGATTACTATTATTTTATAAGAAGATAAGCAGAGAGTTGGGAAGCAATATAATGTAAATTGAAAAACACATAGAAGGAGTAATTGGAAACGCTGATCCGGGAGAATAGTTTTTAATAACCTTTTGGCAATGAAGCTCATCACACATAACATGCTTACTTCAAAATGCTTGAAAGGCGTTATGACTGGATATCCTCTCGCTATCAACGCTACAGACGTGAAAATAAATGAAGTTGCCTTCAATCCGGAGTTTATAAGTCGCATTATATCGAAGTTAGACTGGGAGGTGGTCTATGAGGCTGCAAATAGTATAGGATATGGTGATGGTCTGCCAAAGACAATTGAGCCCAAGTACGACAAAGATGAAGAATTCTTAAAGAAGGCGCATAGAGTTCTACTGGAGGTGGAAGTAGAGGAAGGACATCTTACATGCCCAGAATCTGGAAGACAGTTTCCAATAACTAAAGGCATACCAAATATGCTGTTAACTGAGGCAGAAGTGCAATAAAATAAATGTAGATTTAAAGTTGTTTTATTTTAATTTCATACTTAAAAAAACAAAAACTTAATAAAATTGTTTAAGCAAATATAACTTCCATCAAAAAAATTGGGAGTGTTCAACATGTTTGGAAAGTTTTTTCTACTGTTAAATTGCTATAAAAACCTTAAACCTGAAATTAATTTTAGATCAAAAACTGCTTAGCATGGTTTTATTTTTTACAACATAAGAGTGCTTGTTCACTGCGAGCATTCATTTGTAATGTAACAATTCAAATGTGAGCATTATGTAAGAGGAAGGAGAACCCAGTATTCCTTGCGCAACACATGTAACATTCGGTAGCCTCCTTCACTGGGAGCATTCGCCTGTAATGTAACAATCTGTTCAAATTGTAAGGCTGCACCTCCACCAGATATAGTGGAAATCTTTATCAAGTCATGACATGCCGTCTTCTAAGCACCACAAAAAAGGTAAAACTTATGTAACTATTTTTACAGGACAACTAATATTGCAATTAAAAAAGAATTACATTTGTAACCATAGTAATCACCAAATGAATAAGCAACGTTTGGATAACAAAATGTTTTATTTATTGATTCACAGGGTGTCAATAATTTAATGTACATCACAAACTGTTATTTTACTTTTGAATACGGATCCTAATTATTTTTCTAATTATAGTTCATCTACAAATGGAACGAATGCGAGGTTTCCGACTGCAGCCATGGAGAGTTTAAAAGAGGCGGCAGAGTTGACAGCCTAGAAAAATAATGACAATTTAATTTTTTTTGAAATGTATAAATAAGCCCAAAATTTTAAATATTATATACAGCTTTTCATTTTAGTAAGTAGGTTTGTGAATAAACCCATTACATGCCAAAAGAAATTTTTGAGTTAACCTGCAACTTTTACTGTAAACTGTAAATTTTGTTTTGAAGTTTAACGAAATCATCTATGGAGGTATTATACTAAAAGTCATATATTTGACTATAAAGTGTACGCATTCAAAGGTGCGTATTTAAAAAGGACAGGATAGGTTTATAACGATAACTACCCTACAGGGTAGTCACTTTTCAATACAGAAAACTTACAGACAGAACATCGTTGTCAGAGATAGCATTGACATCGTTGGCCAAATCGGCTGAGGTCTTAGCAATGCCAGTGTAGAGACCCTGAGCCGCTAGAGACTCGGCGGATGTTGTGCCATTCTCAAATTCAGTTAGAATGTGATTTCTTAGTGCAGCCTTGCCAGCTTTGATGTCCTTTGCATTTAATTTTGCACCCTTCAGCACATTGGCTGCTGCTTTAACAGCCTGCAAAAGTCAAGAAATTTCAGTACAATCTTCTGAAGTTAGCAGCTGCAACAGTTAGCGTCCAGTTACACGACGCGAAAGTTTTTGAAGTTAAAACGTAAAAGCTAAATGAATAGAGCGTATTTTGCCATGACAGATGCACACGGTCGCTGCGCGTGAGCGCGATGCAATTCGTGGCGAATAAACGCGCCCTTATTTTGAAGTTACTTTTTTCTTTCCAAGGCTTCCATTTTTAACACAAGAACAGAAAGTTCCTTGTTAATAACCTACTTCTTGATAATTACAATATGTGTATATTAGAAATAAGTTTAAGTAGACTTATTTGTAATATGCATAACACAATACAATACATAACAAACATTGTGGTAGCAAAGGGTTTTATCACTCAGCGCAAGGTTCAATGATGGAGAATGATATGGAGGAACACATATATTTCGGATTGGAGTTTTGTTGTGGACAGTCAAATAAGAACCTGCCTGCGTGGAAAGTATGCATGGTACAATATCAACACTAAAAAATAATTAATTTCAACATAATTATACAGCGTGACAGGTTGAACGAGATAAATATTTAGAGGCAAACTAGTAGCAGATTTCTAATCCAAATATGTAAATATCGTATCGTAATATAAGAAAAAATGATGTCTTGCCAATTCACAAATACTGACACATTCTTCATTTGGGCTACTCTGCTCGAAAACGGCTCTGGCAAGAAATTGAACTTCCACACCGCGCTACGAGCGCGTGTCGATCCTTCTTACCTAAAGAGTACTACATAATAATAATAATAAATAAATAAATAATTTATTTGGCATCCAAGGTCCACTTGTCAGTAAATACAATTTTAACTAACAATTTACGAAAAAATAATTCAATTTTCCCTTCATTCTTTGATCCTAGTTTAGGATAGAGAAAATTGAGTTCTAGCATCAATATGTAGGATGGAGCTCGCCGACTAAGGAATAGTTTTCGGTAAATAACAACATACTTTACATCACATGCCATAACGTAACACCGCATCATGTCCCAATCCCAATAGTCCTCATTTGTACAGTGATATGGCATCGTTATAACCGTCACTGCGCTACACTGAACTACACAGGTGAATACACCGATGTACCACGCAAAACAAATACGCAACGACGGCGACGTCCCGTCTAATACAAGAGCCCAAGAGAACTAACTAACCGGCCGGGCGGCAGTGCCGTGCATGGGTATCAATTACTAATTCGCCTCTTTAAATATTTATCTCGTTCATCGTATTCCTGAATATAAATACTAACAACGCCCGCTTCATCCTTAGGCACGCTAAGAACGAATCCTATAAGACCAGCATCTGAGTAGGAAGCGTTGAAACCAGCAACAGCAAATGGACCAATATTGCCAATCGCTCTAGCCAGCGGTGACTGGTCGACACCCCATTTGCAAACAGGTCCAGAGCCCAAAGCTGCAAGAAAAATGTTGAATTAAAGAACTTATTTAAATATACTCCTGGACACATAATTCGGGCCACCTCTCATTTTTGTCGTAAAGGGCTAGAATACAAAAACAGTGTTATCATCGAATAAAAAGTTTTCCCCCGATTTTGAAAATACAAATTCCCAACAAGGACATCGGGAAAAGAAGTTTAGTATACTAGTTCAAAATACGATACCCAACTTGCCATTATTCGAAAAATCGTGCCCGCCATCTTGGATTTAGAAATAAGTGCTATATTCGTAATGAGCACCCCCAAATACCTCGAAAATGATACCCATATTGCATTTTTTTTAAATCGTGCCCGCCATCTTGGATTTACAAATAAGTGCTATATTCGTAATGAGCAAAAATAAATTTTTGGAAATTCTTGGCAATCATCTTGGATTTAGAAATTAATGCCACATTCCCAATAAGCACTCCCAAACAACTCGAAAACGTCATAACTCTCGTTGTCGATCGACATACAATGATCGACAATGTCGATTATGTCTGTAGGCTCCACTGACGATCTACGTCGATCGTCAATGTTGATCGTATCTGTAGGCACTTAAATTACACTTAAAATCGTAGAAAATCATAGTACTAAAATTTTCAAGAATTAAATATCATGGATTTAATTCGTGAAAATTTTCGTAGACAACCAATTTCTACAATGAAGCCACAATGTAAAAACAAGTGACAGTCAGATGAAACAAACTGTCTTCTACAGCCAGAGTACCATTTTCAAATGTTGTAATTACTTTCTAAATATTGTTTATGTAAGTGGCCAGTTCCGGAAACTTATAGTGCGCCCTATGTAATAAATAAATTGAAACTTGAATGTGACTATCATTTTTGTATGCCGAAGTAGCAAAATAAGGCATATTCGTACGAATTTTCGAGATTTTGCACAAGATAATTGACACAATCGTAACGTATACAGTGAAAATGGCGGATTAAGCAAAAGTATGTGGAACTACGCCTACTGTTGGCACACGTGTCACGCAAATTAAGCACTTCTACTGTATTTATTGTCCTATGATTAACTAGCGAGACTGGGATGTACTGTACGTACGATTTGAGATTTAAAGGAAAAAATGGCTTCGCCTGATTGTTCTTCTATAAACATAATTTAATAATTATTATTATTACGGGATATTTTTCGTCAGCCGCGTGTTTATCGCTAGACGAGCTGAACGGCAGTGAATCTTCAGTAGAAGTGGTTGTTATTATTACTATAGCACATAATGTTTAGGCTGGGCCGTGCTCCGGTCGTGTGCCGGCCGTGTCACGGTCAAATCTATAGTATGCTTTTATATCCCTTCGGTACAATTGGTCTACTTTCCCGATCGGTTTACTTTCCCGATAGATCTACTTTAATGATGCGTCTACTCGATAATGTCAGTACAGAGTACTAAAAAACCGACCTCAAAGAATCAAGTTCGTGGAATTACATTCACTTGCTATGTTTTATTGAAATCGGTTACCGGAAAGTGTGCTAATCCGGATTTATGCCCTGGTTTGCCACCCTTAGAGATGGAATGTTTTCTTCAAATTCAAATGCACCACTACTGAGGTACCCTCTTTCCAACAAATAAGAATCATCAAAATCGGTTCTGCTGTTCTGGTATCGCGTAGCATACATAAAAAAATATACAGTCGAATTCTACTTGATTTTTTTTATTCAAATCATGGTTAACGTAAAGCGGCAGTCAGTATAAAAAATATATAAAATGTACTCCATGACAATCTGCAATTACAAATTGCATTTGAAAATATGTAAAACGAATTTTTTATTTTATTTTATTAACTTACATAAAAATGTATTAACTTGCAAGGTGGACTATTTGAACAACTGGACCGATCGGGAAAGTAGACGAATAATTAAAGTGGACCGATCGGGAAAGTAGACGAATACTGAAAGTGGACCGATTGTACCGAAGGGTTTTATATATACTAATAATTCATGTTCGATCAGCCGGTCGTGTTCCTCTCAGGACATGGAGTCGGCCCGGTCTAACTTGAATTAGTTCATATAAAAGAATACTATAGACTCGATCCCGGCACGGTGTAACGTGAATCAGCCTTTATTCTTACCCATTATATATACTAAGTTTTATTATTTGGCCACCTCTGTGTATATTTTGTACTTATACTTGCTTACAAATACAGGCTTCATTACACTGAATGGTAACAAACATGGGTGGAATGATTTGTTGAGGGTACACAAGAATTGTAGTACTTACTTAATTGAAATCTTATACTACATCCATTAAAGGGTATTTTCTCTTACCTTTAGCGGCAATAGCAAAAGCGAGAGCTTGCGGAGTACCAGAAGCCGCGCCCGGTAAAGCAACGGCAATGTGTGCCACCTCACCAGCGGTCTCCTTCCTGATATTTGAAACATAACTATGTACCATAGAAAGGACAATGCCCATCGACATATGGACAAATGTACTGACTTTATTATTTTTGTGTCATGATGAAAATACCGTTAATTGATTATGTAGCCTTGTAGGATTACACGTGCCAACTTAGGTCAGTATTCATTTCGGGAGTTCAGAGATATTGAAGAAAATAAGTTTGGTTTTAGGTTATAGTTGAAGCACAGAAATATGGACTTTATACAACGTACTTAAGGTTTACATTAACTATTTGGTGTAACTGTTAAGGCGGAGGGCTCCATAATAATAACAATAGTTAATTATTAGAAGATAATACTACCAAAATGGCTTAAAACCAAGAAAATTCAATCGTCTGTCACCACTAAACGCAGTGTAGCTTAAGATGTTGTAATGTATGGAATAAAATGACAACAATGACATTTAGCTACACGTTGACGTATCTTATTCCGTTGCCCTTTAGGCTGTTTTCGAACAAAATTATTTAGTGTGATGTGTCATTGACCGTACCTAAAGCGCTGTCTATGTACGCCACTTTTGCTCCGTGATGTACGCGCAGCGTGTCATAACGTTTCCACACATTACTAACAGCGTTTGAAACTGCTCTACGCTGTGCCTATTATCTTTTACTTATTTATTTAACTATTTAAAGGACAAATAAAACACTTTATGTTTCCTTATTATTTAATCAAAAAATATATAGTCAAGACTTGGAGCTGATGCCCTTACATCATTATAACGGGCCCAGCTCAAGTACCACAAAATACACATAACATGCGCACAACAACCGACTGTTCGCTTTCCAACTAGACATGAGCAATAATAACCAGATATGGCGTCTAATGTGTCTCTGACATTTTCATCCTTATTTATCAACATGTACGTATAGTACACTTTGCTGGATACAAGTCTTGACTTTATTCTCCCACGAACTAAATAATTGTTGGCTCCTAATATTCATGGCAAGTCTTCTTCAATTTCTTCGGACACTTCTATCTGATACGTGCCATTTGGCCTTATTGCCTTTGAATAGTCCTAGTAGCAGCCATCCAACATGCACGGCAAACTCTGACCAATCTATTTACCTGAAACAAAACAAGTATAAAATAAACATTTTACTCAACCTTCACTTATCCCATATATATAGGTAGATAGATCTTTTTATAGTACCTGCAGGCATCAACTAGCCACAATGAAGTACATTCTTAAGTACTTCATACTACCATTAAAAGATTATACTATTCTGTATACAGTAATCAATAATTACATAACATAAAATACATAAGCATGTTACATTAATCATAAATACTTTTTATAAGGTTAAGTAACAGTGATTTATAACATTTTTGCCGTAAGCTGGCTCAAGCATAGTTAAGAGAATACTGAAATGAACAAGTCAGTATGTTTGTTTTTTTTAAATATACACTATAATACTAAAAAAATGAAAACATAAACTGCTGGATTTACGTAACTTAAAAGCTTACCTGATGTGATGTGGTACCCATGATAATATATGATTTCTTTGTGGACTATCAAGTGGTACAGTATGAGTTCTGGATCTCAACATTGAAATTCCGCAACCGTAACAGACACTTGTATGCCCAACTGCGGGCATTACGGGTTCTTGGCTCTCACTTGCACTTAGTAACAAAGTGTAACAATTATCACACACTATGTCTTCATTTGAAAGCTGGAAAGAGAAAATAAATAATTTTAGTGTTAAAATATAGGTGACACATGTATCAATACTTAATCCTATTTTTTCATCATTAGTCTTTTAATTTACGAGCAACAGAGATTATCACATTGACTTTTACACACATATAATGTGATTACGACTAGATATAACAAACAGAATTGTGTGTAAACACAGAATTCATTGGTTTAATATCAAACGATTTAGAAGAGCTACAAACGCTTGTTTGATTAAGTTCTATTAAAGTAAGATATAATTTTCATGCTTACCGGTGTAGGTGTAATCCAAGCCCGTAAAATGGCTAAGATATTATCGGGAATGTCCGGCAGAATGTGTCTGCGCATAAATGGCGCTAACATCAAAGAACAATTCAAACATTGTCTTCTAGCAGTTGCCATGTCGAAAATCACGAATATTAACGTCTTATTTAACACTAGATTCACACGAACGGCAGTGTTGTACTTTAGGATTAGTAGTTAGTAACAGATTGATTATTTCGATGGAGCCATAACATTTAAAAGAAGAAGAAGAACAGTCCAATAATTTAAATCAATGTCAGTTGAGTGACAGCTAAAGGGATGTACCTAATCTGTACATAATCGATTTCTTTAAAAATTGTTTAAAGTTAATGAATAACATTTCCTTGTTTTTATGATTGATTATATAGATTGTGGCAAACTTCTTGAGTATTGGGAGGCGTAGTGGTGCGCATGTATACTTACGTACAAAAATAAAGCGTATTGTTGAGTTACTCAAAATAACTCTGATATTTTTGTATTTTATTGCTGATTTTAAGTAAAAAAAAAACAAAACGAGTGATAAACACTCACCCGTGAATGACATTCTTAGGGATTCAGTGTGATGATAACGCAGTACGGGAGGCAAGGGTCTACTAGTCTATCAATAAAGTGCTAGATACGATACCTCCCGTAGTTCGTGCGCGCCGCTCATACCTCCAAAGAGACCCAAAATGTATTCCTGCGCTTTCAAGGTCATTACTCAAGATGTTTGCCCGGAATTATACGAATAGGTACCTCAATAATTTATTAACTCGTTTTCAAATATCCGTCTTTTAATAACGTCAGACAAACAATAAAGAAACTATTTTAGATAATACATAATCTATCGGTTAAAGACGCCTTCGCTTTGTCGCAACACTAGCGTTAATGACAGAAATGATTTGAATTGTAAAACGGAAGTTACATTGTTTATTATTTATAAAATAATAACCCGGAAAGGAATCTTTTAGTAGAAAAGCTCAAAGACATGAAATATTTTTGTTTGATTTTTGGTTTTCAAATGATTGAGACACAACACCTTTTTTAAGAGTACTGGCCGTGGGCATTCTCCTTTGATGAAAAATATGAGTGCGTCATTATTACCGAAATTCCTCAAAATAAATACGATGTCAATAAAGTCAAGGAACACGACTGTTACAGTAAAAATTTTATTACCTATGTTCTCCTCCATAGTACTGAGTCTTTTCAGTACAAGCCTCAGCACCACTAGAAGGTAGTCTCAACGCTTGAGAAAGGAGCACTGCCTTATCCTATGAACATTATTACAAATTATTTTTGCTACTTGACAAGACAAAAAGTCCAAAAATAATTTCACACATGCTGTTTTGTTTGTATCTTCACTATGCTATTATGCTGTTTTGTAAATAAACAAAAAAATACATTTAACCTACAAACCTGGCAGTCCCCGACGACAGTAATAGCGCATCGGTTTGGCGTGAGAGAAGAGGATGCGTAATGTTGCAAGGATTCTGAACTGTAACTGCCAATCCTTTTAGGTGAACAGTACAGCGAATTACCCAAACCACGGCGGAAGGCCGCCTTATGCAACAGGTCCACGGCCCGCACCTATTAAAATGAAAAAATATATACAAATGGATGATTATTTAATCATCCAACAAAAAACAAACATCCAACAAAAGACAAAACAGCGAAATGACCGACGTTAATTTTGGAACATGGTATGGTGAAAAGTAGGTAATATGAGAGCTCTTTCTGAGCAAGCTAAATGGAGTGTTCAACTGCAGCATATCCAATAACTAACGGCATTCAAGTAGCTATTTACAACAAATTTAGTCTTTCATGGCTCCTTAGTATAAAAAAGGCCACGTGAAGCTGTTTTTGACTTGCGGAACAAAGTAAACATCTAATAATTTTGATAACAATGATGGGTCGAGCGTTAAATATCTATGTGAATAAACTATTTGTTATTTTAAGTTTTAATATTCTCTATAAACACTGTATGTGGTAAAAGCTAATAGTTACTTCTTGTGGTACATCTTCAAAACAATATTTTCTACAAAATCACGAAATTTATTAGTTACACGAGAATTTAAAGAACCACTATTTACGAATCCTAATTTTAAGAAGATTTTCTAACGACAAATTCAGCTTTTAACCTTTAAAAGAATTGTTGATTGTCTAAATAAAAACACATATATGTATATTATTATTATTATTATTATTTAGACTTTAATGTTAAAGAAACAAAATGTAATCTATGACTTTAAAAAATAATTTCACCTCATTAGCAAATATATTATTTACAACAAAAAGTTGATTCAGTCTGTGTACACATGAAAAACAATTAAAATATAAAAAAAAATCCTTCTTACTGTGCAAATAAAATGAATTTGCAGTACAAGTCGCAGTTCAAAATAAAATCACAGCCCAGATCACAATGCAAATCAGAAATCGTTGTTGAATAGCTAAGTCGTTAGAAAATAGAGACAACCGCAAAATAACACCCAAACGCATGACAAACACAGCGCGAATAAGAACATTTCCAAAAATCGCACGTTTTGGGTTGTAAGTCACTACACACCTGTAGCTATAACTGTCTCACTCGCACATTTGGATTGTTTTGCTGATATCTCTCTCTGTCTAACGATACAATTGTAATGTAATATAAATTGTAAATTATTTGGTCAATTTGTACTTGCAAGGTTTTAGCAATTTAATAAGGATGCCTTCATATTGTCTATCAACAGACAAATCATTACTTAAAATAGCTTATGTTAAATAAAAAAAGTTGAATAAAATATATTAGTGATGGCATTAGAATTAAATGAAATAAAAAAAATCGGGCATTCACCCATAGGAGTTGGTAACAAAACACTTAAAAATGGGGTAATATTTAAATATTTAACATAGTGTAAATAGTTAGGTAAGCTTGCCTATCATTCAATAAAAATCATAGCTTCGAAATCCCGGTGATGTCTCGAAGATTGTAATGTCCCGAAAACTTTAAAAATTATTATTTCGGAAGTTCCACAGAGTTCGATTTTTTTTGTGGAATTAGTCTTCATGTGCAGCTAGGTTTTAAAGCAAGTTGCCAATCCAGTGTTGGGCAAAATTTAATTGTTCTGGCAATTAAAGATTGACAATTGATTAATTGTCAATTGCGAAACAGCAATTAACGATTGATCAATTGTTAGTTGCGAGAACCGCAATTAACAATTAATCAATTGTTAATTGGGGTTCTCGCAACTAACAATTGATCAATCGTTAATCGCAAATATCTACAATTAACAATTAATCAATTTTCAATCTTTTCAATGTTTTTGATTAACAATTAACAATTAAAACTGACAATTATGATAAATTTATAGGGCATATGGGGGTGAGTTAGGGCGTTGGTTGTGGGGGCCTGCTGGGGGCAGGTTAGGGGGCCGGTTGGGGGCCCGGTTGGGGGTCGCGGCTGGGGGCCCCGGTTGGGGGTCGCGGTTGGGGGCCCGGTTAGGGGGCCGGTTGGGGGCCCGGTTAGGGGGCCGGTTGGGGGGCCCGGTTAGGGGGCCGGTTGGGGGGCCCGGTTGGGGGGCCCGGTTGGGGCCCCGGTTGGGGCCCCGGTTAGTTATTAAATCAATTGCGACGCGTCGCAATTGATTTCAATTGTATTGATTTTTTAATCTGATTGAATTATTGATTGAAATTTAATTAATTAACGCCCAACACTGTGCCAATCCAACTAGCACATACTATAGCCGGAAAAAAATATAAATAAAAAAAGACTAAATGGCAATTTACTCGCAACCTATACGTGGCAGCGCGGCCAAAAAACGTTTGTAATAATACGCCTACAAGTAAGGCTTTCAAAAAACAATCTAAAGAATTACTTAGCCGCAATGATTTGGTCACTAGAATTTTATTTAAAAAAAATACCAAATACGGGACATGAACTTTGGCTGAGGTTTTCTCCAAAACTATTGTAGCGAGACTCATGGGAGTTTTACTCGTGCATTCAGAATGAAACGTTTTCTCTGATTCTTTTATTAACGGTGCTGTCTTTTGGTAAAAACAAAAAACACTGTGCATTGGCGACAAATTATAAAAAAAAAAAATTCCCATTAAGTATTTGCTACAATTTATTGTCTCAAAAAATAATATTGTAATTTTTAATGTGATGTTAGCCGTAAAGTTACCTCTCTGAGTGAAGAAATAAATTACGTTCACAGATGGCGCTACGGCAAAAAGTCGTCAAAAACCAAAAACAAAGATCTGTGTTGGATAGTAATTTGACATTAAAACTCTTTGTTATAGTGGTTTTATAAAACGTTTGGTTAGGCAGATGTGAATATTTCCGTCGTAGAACAGATTGTCACAGAACCAGTTTAGGAGCCAAATAAATCAAGTTTATTTATGAGAATTCTTGCATTTTTATTAATATTGCTGCTGATGATCGAACAATCTGCAAGCATATACAAAAATTCTTACGGTCTGCTGGTTCGTACCGTGGCTTAATTGGCAGAGCATCTGGTAGGGATTGCTTAAGGGTGCTGGTTCGAATTCAGACACATGGAATGAATTTTTCTAAGTGTTGATCTTTGTTATTAATAATAATAATATTGTAGTTATGTATGTGTAAATAAATACTTTAGCCATTTAAAAGTAAACGTGAGATGATCAATATTTTGGCATGTTTAGAACACAAAAAGAAATTTTATATGCAATGATGACAAAATGGATATGTCCATACTAAGAAAATGTTCATACTAGGTAAATTAACTTTCTCAATTCCGATCATGATAATTGTAGATATTTTTATTTCATCTTCATGAAAAAAATATATATAGAATTTTACCTGAGGAGACAAGGATGCAATATCGTAACGCAGTTTGGGTGCCATGTCGGATAATTCCCAGGGTCTGAACTCTTGCCCAGAGATCATGTTGTTAAAGTAATCCATGGCCTCTCCCAAGTGGTCACCAGTAGTCTAAAACAGAAAGAATAACATGTCATTATAACATATAATACAGTCTTAATGTGACTAAATATGGACGATATTGGAAGTGGCCTTTACCTAAATAGTTCATAACTCTAATTGAAATGCAGAAAACAAAGCATACTAATTATAAGTTATTATTATAGTGAGTCTATAATTTTATTACTCATTTTTCATAGGAATCAACAGATATTATAAATTAATAAATAGTATTGATTGTGACTGTCAATAAGACTGTAGACTGACTGTAGTAGACTGTTTTTTTAGCCTTATTATTTATTGATTATTATTATATACAAAAAAATCCTGTACTTTAATAAGCCCACTATCTATTTATATATATTATCAATTTATAATAAAAAAAACTCCTGTAAACTATAAAAATAGTTTTGTATGACAGTAAGAATCTTTTACATTTTTTCTAAACATGTTTTGTTTCCATATATTGTGAGAGGTATTTTATTATAAACTTTTATTACCATATGATTTGTGAGCCAACAACACATCAAGCTATACACTTTTGCTCGAATATCGCCTCCAGGATGGACTGTGAACCGTCATGTGTAGCTTGATATGCCGCCATTTGTATGGACGACGGCACGCCAGACTATACATTTTTGTTCGAAAATCGCCTCCAGTGCAATGGAACAAGACACGTCAATTTGTAGCTTGATGTGCTGGCGTGTGTACATAAGCTAACAATGTATAAATTTGCTATTATTTCTAGTTTTATAAACTTAAATTACATTTCCTATGACCAAAACTAACCAATCAAGTAACCATTTTACATTATTTGCTTTTTATTATATTCATTTGGTAATAAGATTCTTTTGTGTAGCTTGATATGCTGCCATTTGTACGCTAACAATGTATAAATTTGTTATTATTTTTTATTTTATAAACTAATTACTTTTCACTATGATCAAAACTAACCAATCAAGTAACTACTGTACATTATTTGCTTTTTATTATATACATTTGCTAATAAGATTCTTTAGTATTTTTTTTTTTTCATTTAATGTTACAACTACTACTATTTAGTATTTATTTATTTGGAACACCAACAGATTACACAGAAAAAATAATATCAAAAGGCAACATTTGGTTAAGACACAGTTCAAAGTCAATTATAGATATCTACATTTTGGTCATTTATTTTTTTCACAAATTTCAGGGAGCATAATCTTAGCCATATTTATTTACTAAGTATTACAGATATTTATGTACTTGCTTACAAAGATAACAGATAATCACCAAAGAATAAAGTTGATGTAGTGTTAATTCGAGGTATCTAGTATATGACAGTGCAATTGTATTAATTATATAATTTGTGAAAGTTATAAGAAATAATACCGAAAATAAATTATTAAGCTATAGGAACACGCAATTTACATTTAACATGTACTTATAAAGTCAAAAAAATATTACTCCTTTCCATTTAACACAAAATAAAATTATTAGTTAATACATATTTTGTCTGTTGGTAAGCATTTTATTTGTGTGCACAAGATAGTCATATTATCTAACATTTGCCTGGTTTAGGCATATATTATTATATTTCACAAGCCACATATATAATATTTTACATATACAATTCGGTCTATATATGGTTGGGTAACATTATACAAGTAACACAATACTTACTTCAAGAGTGTAGTACAAGAATTCCCGATCACCAGATGCAGTGACATTGGCTCCAATCTGTGCAAGTTGACGAGCAGTGAGGAATTGGCTGCAGTGCGCAGTGGTCAGCCCGGCTGCAGCCCGCAACACGTGAGAGATTCCGGGCTCAGTCACTGGCTCATAACGGGACCCAGCCCTGAAAATTTAAGTGGGTTTAAAGGTCATTACATGAAAACATGGAAGTTATTGTTCTTGTAACAATTTTTTATTATATCTCTTCAATATATTGTTTGTGTTGTGTGAATGTTCTTTATATAGCCTGTTTGTTTGTATATCATAGTATATTTTGATATTGCAGTTTAAATTTACTAAACTGGCGTTTCTAATAACATGGAGTAATGCATCAACAGCAATAGCCGTTATCCGAGAGGTAGATTGTCTGTCTGAAACTCGTACAATACATAAAAAATCTGTTCTTACTTGAAAGCGACGGTGATTCTTGTAACTGGGGATCCATTATCTAGAGCAGCAACAAAGGTGCAACTGGGTAGCACTGTACATTGAATCCTAGCCTCCTTTAACGCTGGCGTTACAGCCGTTCCATAGCTCTTTTTCTAAAAAACCACCATAAATGCTAAGTTGACATGGGAACGAATATTAGGTCGTTTTGCTTAGTCATCACTATCATCATCATCTAGTATGAAACGTTCATAGGTAGGAAAACTTAGTGCAATCGATCTGAAATATTTGTCTTGATCAAATGACTGGGAGTACATAGGAAGCTCAAGAAATCTTTTACATAACAGGGCTTTGACAGCCACTAAGCCCCGGAACTTTTAAGAAAGATATTGTACATATATTTTGCATACTACAGTTCGTACTTACCGTAATATATCGAATTAGAGGCTGTGCTAAGCCTTTCGATGCCATTATTTAAACGATTTTCGTAAAATTTTCAGTGACACTCTGATCTCTCGAAGACCGAGAAGGAAACCACAGACAATATTTTTTTTAAGACGGCCAAAATTCCATGAAAATATTTCAGGATTTTTTTCTTTTTTGAGGACGGCCTGAAATTCCAGAACGAAAAAAATATTGATTTTCGGTAGATCTTGCCTTAGAGGACGTCCATGCTTAGAATCCTCTAAGCATGGAGTCGTGGAAAAAAATTATCTTGCTTTATAACGAAGGTGGTATTTATAAAAACATAGACGAAATAGAAACAAAATTGTCAGATGATTTTGACATTGACAGTGACAGTCAATGAATTACAGTTGACAGTGAAAGATTTAAGTTACGAAATGCGTTGGTTATGCCGCCAATTTTCTCAAAAATTAGAAACCTAACGGAGATCAAATAATTACACTATAAATAGTGTTTATTTTATGACTGCTGAGTTATTGATGACTAATCACGAAAGAGGCAAACGTATACACTAATTAAGCAATCGTAATTTTCACTGCCGTGTTTGTTTGGATTGACTATGTATGGTTTGTATTTTGTTTTTTTTTCTAACCTTTATAATGGTTTTGAGTTGGACTAGTTAGTGTCCCAATGTCATACCGTTGTAATTATTATAAAATATGAAACATTTTCAGGGAATTATTCTTTTTAAAATTTCCTTTCACGAAAACCGTTTAGGCAAAGACAAATTTTGTATTTATTTATAACTATGTCCATCATTGAGCCACATACTACTTTTCCCCAAGTCCAAGCTATGGACATTTTGAAATTTAAGGCATTGGGTGAATGTAATTTTTATTGTTAAACCCTTAAAGCTAGTGAAAAGTATTATTACAGTAATTTTTCAATGATTAATTATTATTATTTCCTTCAATAGCAGCTGTTAAGTTTGGGTCAGTGTCAGTTTTGGCAAATAAAATTATTTTTGGATTCACTACAAAATTATGTACAGTATTAAAAAATGATAATGACTTGATGACCTCTTGCTTTCAAATTATTACAATATTGATACCTGCAATGCCTGTTTGCATTGCAGTTATCAATATTGTATAAGTCATAAGTCATTGTTTAGGAAAATGTGATTATCGAATTTCACATGTTAAATATCTTGTAGCCTAACTGCCTCCACGGCCGAACAGTTGCCATGCTGAACTGCCACCCAAAGCTCCTGGGTTCGATTCCCAGGCCAGGAGAAATATGTGTATGGCCTACATTTATTTCTCATGAGTTTGGGTGTAATTTGTGTGTTCTAGGTGTGTGCCCATAGCACCCACGATACAGGGTTTCCCTAGTGTGAGGCTATGAGTGTGTTGCATTATTATTATTATTATTTTTGTAATGATGTTATACTAGTGATGGGTTGAAAATCACATTTTCCTAAATAATGAGTTATAACCATCTGCATATTTTTTTATTACTTTGTACACTTTGATCCTTAAGAATCTGATACCCTACTCTGACTGGTAAAATAATTTTAAAGGAATTTCTATTGGCATATATGTTATTATGTTTTTATTAATGATTACCAACTTAATTCAAAGCCAATACAACATTTCGTTATTTAACAACAATGTGAGTTGATAGAATGGTATGGTGTATGGACTGCAAGTTATTGATGATTTGGTCCCAAACAAGGCAAATCATCAAGTAGATGTCAGTGGGTGAATATTATTAGTAATGTGTGGCAGTCATGGATAGATTAATAAGTCACTAAACCACTCCGCACTATACATGCCATTGTGTCCTCTATTTTTATGGATTGTTAAGTGTACTTAACAATGCATAATCACTTACATATTCAGTTTTGAGTTATTTTCAAACTTTCTTTCTTCTTTCATGTATGTCTCACTTAACAGTGCCATTAAAATTATAAATAAATTCACCTTTATTTCATTCACATAGTGCATGTGGGTTAAACACATTGAGAATTTAACATTCTAAGATACTCCTTACAGAGGTAAAAGGGGTAAAAAATTAGCTGTGATTCAAACCATGACCTACTGCCATTTGCAAAGCGATTCTTAAATTGCTTGACAATGGTGGTCTTAATATGAATAGTTCAAATTTGTATACTGGTTTAAGTAAAGCATACAAATTTTAATGTGTACACATTATATATCTAATCGGTTTTAAGAGTTCCTAAAGTCCACTTATTAACATACATATATTTGTTAAAAAGCAAAGCGTCTTTAGGGCGTCACATATCTTTCGGTGCAGAATGTACTTCAACAGTGACGTTCTATATTTGAACTATTGTTTTTTTAACATGGACATAATTTTGGCATCAGAATTAGAAACCTTACAAGGTAATTACTTGAAAGTTTACCCAAATGTCAATTTATGACAAACTTGACATTTGGGTAAAAATTGTCACTTGAACTTTAAAAACATGCTGTGAAAATAATGTGAGCATTTTTTCTTTTATTCAGGAAAGTGATGTCAACTTTGTCTGATAGTACTGCAGCTGAAGTCAATATCGACACCAGTACTTTAGATGTAAATACGTCTTACGACAGCAGTATATGTCATACTCGTAATAAGTATGTTTTGAGACACAAGAATTTACTGAAATATAGATCTAGGTGCAAGGTTTTGAGAAAAAAACTGAAGAAATACAAATTAAGAAAAGATGGCTTGGAAGACCAAGATGTACTAGATGTTTCTGAAGTATTTCATAGTAGTCTCTTAATAAAATCACCTGAAAAAAGAAACTGCAATAAATTAGACTTTAAAATTGAAGGATTCAGACCAAAAAATTATCTTTTTAAAATGGCTCGCCGAAAACATAAAGCAAAGGTTGAGAAACTAAATACTGTTTCACAAATAGTTGATGTTCGTAAGAATGTAGAAATAGCTAGTGTGTCTCCTGTAACTGAAAGTCAGGAGCAAAAGAAAACAAATGCTTTTAAATTAATGATGGATTCAAGAAACAAAAGCATGGGTGGTAATTCTCCTGGAAAAGAGAAAAACGTAGATCCTTCAGACTTACAAGAAATAACTGACAAGAAGATTCTGAAAGCTAAAAGAAATTTAGTTCTACAAAAAATGGCTGAAGCAAAAGGAGCTCTAAAGAAAATAGAAATGGAAGATTTTCAGGAAAAGTGTATTCAAAGAAAAATGCAGAAAAGAGCAGATCGGTTAAAAGAGATGATAACAAATAAAAATAAACAGACACCTAATGATCAAGAAATTAAGTCAAAGTCATCAAAAAAAATTGTCAAAAAATCCAAACCACATGATGATAATGTCAATAACCAACCTACTGTCTTTAATGGTGGTGATAAGCCTTCTAAAGCAATACTTTTGTTTAATATTTTCAATAGTGTTCTGAAAGACCCTATAAACATAAACCCTGACAAAAAACCTATATCAAAAGAGGATGAGGAATTTTTGAAAAAACTCTCCCCATCTCTAAAAAAGAAGGAAAATATGCTGTGCTATTTTAAGAAAGTTGAAAAAGAACCAGAACCTATTATTGTTGATATTGATCCTGGAAATAATAAATCTCCAATTTTAAAAGTAAAATTGAGTTCTAAAACTAAGAGGAAACAAAAAAATAGAAAACTGAGTTTAAACAAAGACGGAACTAGTGAAGACTTAAAACAACATAATAAAAATAAATCTTGTATCAATGGGGGCACAGAAAATAACATTAAACAGAAAGAGAATAATGTTACTGAAAGAAGGAAACGAAAACGCAAAGATCTTTCAATCAAAGAAATGCCTGAAAATAAAGAAATTAGAAATGGTGAACAATCAAAGTTAGAAGAAGGAAGACCTAAGCGTCATGTAAGAAGGCCTGTCAAGTACATAGATGATGTACAGTTGAATAGTTCTGACGAAGAATTGTGTGTTTTTACTCCAAAAAAAAAACGACATCTTGAAAGTAAAGTAAAAACTGTAGTTCAAAGTGATGTTATATTTTGTGATGAACAACCCAAACAGGTTCTAGCAAAATCTAAAAAAGTGCATGTGAAAAGTAAACAAAATCATTCTACCAAATTAGCGCCAATTTTTTCCACAAAACTGCTGCTAAATCAAGAACAATTGGAAGCTAGACATAAATTTTTATACAGTGGAGTGCCTGATCAGTTAAAAAAAATAATTGTTCAACAAAAGAACACAAGTTTAGAAAGCAGTAATTGTTTTCCTAAAGTTGTACATGTGCAACAGATAGACTTAATTAAAACGTATGAATCAAATAAATTTAACGCTTCTTACAGTAAATTTGATGATGACCAGAATGAAGAACTAACTGTAGATGACTCGAGATTATTTTATCGCCTTATAAAATCATCAGAAAAAAAACAGAAAAGTTTTATGGAGGTGAAAAAAAATAGTGTATCAGCAGTTTTAAAAAGCTTCAAAGAGTATTACCCTAAGTTTCCTGTTTATCGCACTTATAGGATGTTAAAAGGTGTGAGTAAAGGGGAACTTAATGAGATTTGCACGGATTTTGAAAGCAGCGTCGAAGTTGTAAATGGTTCATCAGAAATTGTAAATGATCCTGAACATTTAAACTGGACTGTTAAATACAAACCAATGACTACAAAACAATTAATAGGGAATGTCGAAAGTATTAGAGAATTAAAAAAATGGCTGCAATCTTGGACTGAAAATCATGTAAGAGTTAAGGACACTCTTGGCTCCGATTCATCAGATTTCTATGATTCAGATACAGATAGTAAAGATAGCATGAAAACAGCAAAGAATCTGCTGATATTGACTGGTCCACCAGGTAGCGGTAAAACGTGTAGTGTTTATTCTGTTGCTGCAGAACTAGCTATGAAAGTTATTGAAGTAAATGCAAGCAGTAAACGAACCGGTAAAATGATGTTACAGGACTTACAAGAAGCAACACAGTCTCACAAAGTTAATAGAGATAAATCGCAGAAGTCACAAGAAGTTGTTGAACCATTACTTTTAAAAACATATAAAAGAAAAGGTAGACCAAAGAAGTTATCTAACGAAAAACCGAATTCTATTCACAAGAAAGAAAATCTGAGTCAGCAAAGTACAAACCAAGAGGTGGGAAGAACTGCAATGTCTCTGATTCTTATTGACGATGCTGATATAGTGTTTGACCAAGATGATGGGTTCTCGTCCGCAATCGCTCAACTTGTTCAAAGTTCTAAACGTCCAGTTGTGTTAGTGACGGCGTCTTTATCTTGTCCACATTTGCAAAGGTTTTTGCAATATGGGAAAGTGATCAAAATGCGTCCACTTTCACCAAGAATGCTTGGAACATGGTTAGACTTATTATGTTTGGCAGATAGTGGAACATGCTGGCCAGGTCTAGGAGCTAAATTTTTAGATTATTTCAAGGGGGATATAAGAAAAACCATAAACAATTTGCAATTTTACATGACTACTCAAGAGTCGGCAATTGATGAAGCCATGTCTCAGAATAGCGACATAAAGCCAAGTCTTGAGGATGAAAATTCATGTACGTCTTGGACTGATAGCGATGGGGCTGAGATCAGAAGTGTGAACCCTAAATTCACAATTGGTCTTGAAAATGAAATATGGAAAAGTTTTGTACTGCAACAGTCAAGCTTTTTACACTCAGCTTATTCATTGAAGTTAATGGATATATGGTGGAATGTTCCACAACTTACTAATAATTCTTCTAACATAAACCTTCCTCAAGTAGAGGATTGCTCTAAACAAAAACAGAAACAGTCATCTGAATTAAAGGCTATTGCTGATATTGTAGATACCCTGTCAGTGTCGGATTATTTCAGTCAACTATCACCAGATGCAAATAGTAATATAAGTTCTCTACCGTGGTACAATTCTGAGAGCGATAGTGTATCTGAGAATGAAAACTCTAACTGCTACAGCAGAAGTAAAGAAATTCACAATGAAATTATGCATCATCTGACATTAACTTCGGTTTTGGAGGCTCAAAAAGTTTTTGGTTTGGAGAAGGACATTGATATACAATTTCCAGATATGGCAGCTCAAAGGTAAAATAAACATTTATTGCTTTGTAGATATGTTAAAATTTTTTACAACATTTTTACAACGTTTTAAGTCCCCTACATGTATCTACATCTGTTGATTTGCATTCTCCCCATATTTACAGAGGTCATTCTATATCTGAAACTGAACCCAAATCACTAAAAAATTAATCGAAAAAAAATTTCCCAAATTCTTATTTTTTATTTAATTGCGGTAAACATCGATTCGCAATCACTTGATCCTGCTTGATCCAAAGGTCAATGACTTGCACGGTACGTGCTACTAAATTTTAGCGCAGCCGGAGGAACCGACAAAGTATTGATATCTCTTTCTTTCTAAAACGAAGCGCACGCGCCTGTAAGCGAGCGCACGCGCCTGTAAGCGAGCGCACTAGCTAAAGGTGGGATGGTCGAACTCGCCGCAATTCTAGTGATCTATGAGCTAGTCTCTCACGAAATGCCACGTGGTTTAGTACGTAAACAAGAGTTTGTGCAAACAAGAACTGCTACCAGGTTCACCAGAACCTGCATTACCATCAGTTGTAAGTGTGTGACTATTCTTATGGCATGATGTTAAACGTTTAGTTTACGCGGAGGAGATTACGAGTGTCGAAGAACAGTGTTGCCAGATTGGGCGATTTTTCGCCATTTAGGCTACTTCGAGGGGTCGCACGGCGACTAAAAGTGATCGGCGACTCGGCGCGATATTTAGGCTATGTTAGAAATAGGAAAAGGCGATTTTAGGCTACTTAATTAAATGTCTGGGGAATTACAAATTTGATTGGGGATTTTGTGGGGAATGGAGTAAATAAGAGAGCTCATATTCCCCAATGCTTTGGACGAATATCTTACTTAACACACATAAATTGGCGAATTAACTTCGCAAAAGTCTGGCAACACTTTTTTTTGCGCGCATAAATCGTCTCTGCGTTTAGAATTGTGAAGTCAAACGTGGAAAGTTAAAACGAAACTCACGTGCGAATAGGTACTTCTAGCAATACTTTCATGTATCCTAAAATTGATAAGTGCCAAATCTGAGATACAAAAAAACTTCTATCTGTCAACTTTTCTAATTATTGTAACTAATTAGTAAATTATAACAATACTAGTACATAATCATAATTAAAAAAATAGGTAAATAAACGATCGATAAATTTATTAGATACAATTTGCCAGAATATTGTTTTAAAATATTTTTAGATGATTTAGCATTAATTCTATCATTAATTTCTTAAATATGGCCAGAATGCAAATCAACACACTGTATGTGTAAGTTTGTAAAAAAGTAAATGCTTATGTTTTTGGTACGTATTTGTATGTATAATATCAACTCACGTGTGTATGAAATCGTTGTAATATTTGTAAATATTATCACAATAACGCGTACACACCCATAGCCCTGCACTAGGGAAACCCTGTATCGCGGGTGCCATGGACACACACATAGACAACCACAAATTACATCCAAACTCCTGAAAGAAATAAATGTAGGCCATACAAGTATTTCTCTCGGCCCGGGAATCGAACCCAGCACCTCTGCGTGGCAGTTCAGCATGGTAACCGTTCGGCCACGGAGACAGTAAAATATTGATTTTTAACTACACTATTCTGACTAATATATACGTCATTCCGTTATTGTTTTGTAAAAGTGCCGATTCCATAAAAATCGTATTTTTAAATATTTAGTACAGTGTACTATTGACCCCACAATACCTACTAGTTCGTAGTAGATCAAGTGAATAAAATAACTAGTTTGGAGCGTTCGTTCAATGTCCCAGAAGGAACAAATCGAACTAAGGAACTAGATGAATTAAATAAACTAGAAGACTGATCTGGTACAGTCGCCCGATTGAACTATCTAGGATTGCTCCCTTCAATGACCAATCAGGCACAAGATGGATGTCTACTCGAAATTGGCTTTTTGTAAAAGGATATTAAAATAAACCTGGCAGGCGAGGTGGCACTTCCAGTAATGGTGAAGGTTGAAATTCCAGAGAATTTTCTTCTTATTTAAGAACCAGGTAGGTAGGTGGAGTAATCGCCTGTATGAGAATAAGTAGCCTGTGTAGTAATTTTTTCCTCGAGTCGTTTCTTACTTACATAAGGTGGTAATAATAATCAAAATATGACGTCACACATTTTAATATTACCAATATCTTAATTTCAGGCAAAAGGACCAGGTAGTCGCTCGCCACAACAGCCTGACCAACATCCTCCATCCATCTGCTTCTTTGGATAGAAGAGCTCTAGCTTTAGATTATTGGTCGTCCTGCCGCGCTATATGTAGAATCGAAAAAACGAAGACTGATACTGTATCGAAAAGACACAAACGTTACTGTCATTATTTAAAAACAATGAATTTTTCATATAAAAACGACACCCTTGATGGCTTGGCTAAAAGTTTGTCCAGTACGCGTAAAATTGAATGATTATATAAATCTCAGTTAACTCATAACATAATCAAGAGGTTAAAAATTACATTTCGAACTTCGCCATGTTGCGAAGTTACAAAGAACTATTTTCTACTGACAACAACACGAACATATCGATGTCAAAAGTTTCAGGCTGCTAACAGATTGACTGCGTGTTTGCAGTTAATGCGTGAACAACATGCATTGCGACTTCATGTAGTCGAATTCTCGGATAACGACTTCACGCATTAACTGCATGAAGTCGAACTCGACTTCATTAAGTAGAGGTCTCGACTACTTCACGCATTAATTGCAAAAGTGCAGTCAATCTGTTAGCAGTCTTAGATGCCATCATTTCAGGGATAAAGTTAAATTGTCAGCTTTTGGCCACAATTATAAATATCTGTAATAACTTTTTAATTATGCTATCTTTATTTCTTTCTTTATAAAATTGCTTTTGTAATTATATTTCCTCAAAGTTGTTATCTACATATTATTTTAACACTTGTAGCGCATGTAAATAAGTATCCAATATAAATTCAATATAGTCTGACTTTCATATTATAATTAACAGTGTCCATCACTATGTTATAATAGTATGAAGTAGGTGTACAGTGAAAACTAAGAATTGTCATTATTGGACCTTGGACTTATTGCATTCAAATACCTAAGTAAACAGCGAGTTCTTAGGTTTTCGCGATTGTTACATATAGGAAATGAAACTATTTTTCCGGATTTAAATCGCGTATATTTGTTTCTTCAAACAAATCAACGTGTCGAACCCTTTACAGGTAAACCGTGACCATGGGATCTGTAAATGGGCCGAAACGTAAGTTGTTTGAAAAAAACAAATATACGCGATTTAAATCCGGAAAAATAGTTTCATTACCTAAGTAAACGTTATTTAAGGACTACATTTTTAGATAATAAATAGTAGTACTAGGTGGTAAAGTATAAGGGAGTCTTCACACTTATTGACACGGAATCGCATTAGACCTATCAGAAAAATCTTTATGTCCCTGTATTATTAAAAGCGAAAAGGACACTGTACGTATCGCATCGGCTCTTACTATGTGGCACAGGTCACAGGAATTTCTGATAACGTCCATACGCAGCCGATGACGGCTGACCGGCGGCGGTGACGCCCGAACTAACGGTAGCGTGAACGCCCGAATGAATCATTCGAATCATCTTAATGCTACAAGTGTGGTAAAACGTCGTTGGCGCGGCCGTTCGCGCACCGCCGTTGTTTCTAAACTAGGAGTAGCCGTTGCGCGATGTCGGCATGCGTACGCACGCAGACTCGTTGCCGACCTGTGTCGAGCCGCGTTCGTACGAACCGATGACCCGATGCGAAACGCGCGACATCTTTTTCGCTCTTACGTTCATGGAAATAAAGCTTTTTCTGACCGGCTTAATGCGATTCTGCGTTAAAAGTGTGGTGACTCCCTTATGCATCATTTCGTTTTTACTTCGGTTATTAAATAAGAATCTGTTTCATTGTTTTAAAGGCCACAGTCCTGTTTTAATTTATTTAGTACTTTTAATTTAGCACGTATTAATGCACTGGCATTAATTGTCATTAGATAGTAAATTAATCAAATTTAAAGGAATAGCTCATTTGGCTGTATATCAATTAGTTTAATTCTGAAACATATTATTTTCTAAACGTGTGAGGGTTCACAATTACTATGACTAATTATAATATAGATCTTTCAATTGACCTTTATCTTGTGTATTCTTGAGTACGCTAATTTTCAAGTCGTAAACTATCTCTGTTATCTGTCTTGAGATAAAGGAAAGAGTAGTGAGGACACTGTTTTCAAGACGTCCGAGAAAGACTACTGATCAAGCTACTTATAGACCTTTATAAATAGCTTTAGTTGTTTACGCTGTCCGCGTCACTGATAAGGGAAGCTTTGTCAAACTCATTCGAGAACAACGTGTTGCGTTTCTCGATCTCGATGAATGACTTTTGTACTGTTTACTTGATTTTATTCTGCGATACGTCTAATTGATCTAATAGTAGGTAGTTCATGCATACTATAAACAAAAAAGATCTACGAATTGTAAATATTAATACAAGGATTGAACACACAAAAAGAAATCCATTTTTTCTTTGTTTTCAATCCTTGCATTTAGATTATAAACAAAATAGTGGAGTGCCGTGGTAGCCTAATGGTTTGACCTACCGCCTTTCAAACAGAGGCCGTAGCTTTGAATCTGGGCTCGTATCTCGGAGTTTCTGAATGTATTTGCGAAATTTAATTTGAAATTTACAATGAGTTTTTCGGTGAAGGAAAACATAGTGATGAAACCTGCACGTCGAAGAAGGTTCACAACACTCTGAAAACGTGTGAAGTCCCCAACCCGCATTGAGCCAGCGTGGCTGACTATAGCGTAAACCCTCGCCTGAGAGGAGACCAGTTTTTGGGACGTATAAATGGCCTATTCTAGTAGCCCCTACCAGCTTTCCCCCCTGGGGGGACAAGTGGATTTTTTTTCTACTCTTCCCTACCACACCATCACTGTGCATTTCATTTCCACTACTAACTAAGTAGGTAATTTCACAAAAAAGAAATGACTAAAAGTATGTTACTTCATCATGATGTTCAATAAAATCTATTTGTAACCACTTCGAGAAAATTGTAATTTATTTATATATTATATAACTGAAGGACATTTTACAGGAATTGTAGATTGTATTTAACAATGAGTTTAGAGCGATGATATCCTTTTTTTAATTTAATTACCTATTATACATGAGGCAGTGTCCTGTGTAACAATTTTTTTGTTCAATTTTAGTAACAAAGATAGCTTTATTACTAATCTATGGTACACAATATGTATAGCGAAGGACGATGTGTATGACTGGCATCTAACGACTGTTTATTCGCCATATCAAGGTTGAGTACTCTAAACGTGAAAATACGTTGATACGGAATACCTAACCTTAAAGATTAATTTTATTTACGTTTACTATGGGCATCGTCGGTCTCTATTGCTTTTAGAACTGAGACATCGTAATAATCGAAAATTATAGTCATTTGACAAAATAGCCCCTTACGCGATGTTATGACAATTTACTGTCACATTTAGAGACAGTAAACAAGTAACAAATCTTAAAAAGAAGGAACCGCCATTGAGCAAAACGAAGAAGAAGAAGAACACTAGAATAGCTAGTAGAAAATAAATTACAAGAAGACAGTTTAGGAAGGAATTGTTAGGTTTCATTTTAGAAAATGCGAAGGGTTTGAAAGGAGCAAGCAATTAACAAGTAGGTAATATTTTAATACGTGATGACAGTTTATTTTTACAGAATAAGTCATTAAAATGAAGAAAAAAAACACTATTAGTATAGCTAGTAGAAAATAAGTTAAAAGAAGACAGTTTAGGAAGAAATATTCAGTGTTTCCCGTTGGTCAGATTGATGGTCAGGCTGGTTTGGCTAATGGGATTTTTTCCCATTGTCTAGATCAGCCCCCGTAGCATGGCTATGCATGATGGTCGCGACTAGTGTTGTTAAAAACCCGTTTTTCTTTCTGAGGTGAAAAAAACAAAAGAAAAAACAACCGTTTTTTTTTCTGGAATACGTTTTTTTTCTAAAAGTATGAAAATAAAAATATGACAATTGTATTTTTTTTACTACATTTCCTCTTGTTGTTATATTATTCTCCATGGATAAATTGCTCAAAATAAATGGGCAACATCTCACAGTGTTGTCAATTTGTGACGAATTCCCCCAATTGCGGGGTATTTCAACTCGATTGGGCATTTTGTGGTATTGACGCCATGTGGGGAAAATGCGGGAATCTAACATTTTACCTTTTTTTTTTTTAAATCTATCGATTGCTGTTGCATCGCTACTTTGATGATTACTGATAAAAACACTACTTATTTATTTATCTAATATCAATATTTTTTCCACGTCGCATATATCCCTTAAATAGCAGCATTTACATAGAATTATTAGCAAGCCGCTTATATAAAATTATTCGGTAGGATTTGAAGCACTTTGTCCGGAATTGTAAAATTACTACTATTATCAGTCGGTGCGTCTTGAGCCCACGACCCTTCCTCTTCCTCCCGTTTAGGTTAGATCGGTCTCCGGTATGAAAAATAAAAGTTAGTGTCTTATTTTATTTCAGTTATTCCAGTTTACTTTTAAACCGACTTCAAAAAAGGAGGAGGTTCTCAATTCGACTGTATGTTTTTTTTTTGAATGTATGTTACGCGATAACGCCGGTATTTGTGAACCGATTTTCATGATTCGTTTTTTGTTGGAAAGGGGGTATTTCCATAGTAGTCCCATTTCATTTTGAAGAAAATCATCCACCTCAAAGGGTGGCTGTTCACGCATGAAGATTCATTTTTATAAATAGCGCCTAACTTTAACTTAGGAGCAATTACTTTTAGCAATTATGTAGTTGATTTTGCTATTTCTCCAATTCAAGGCGTTTTTCTCTCGATATACTTTGAGTAGTGACGTAGTGAGAACCTATTTTTATTATCTCCGGTATCAAGTCCTGTATAGTGGCGAACTAGGGGATATTTCAATGAAACTTAGCAAATAGACGTAATTCCGCGTACTTTTGAGGTTGGGTTTTTTAGTACTCTGTACTGAAATTATTCTGAAAAAAAAAACCAAATTTAGAAAAAACAGGGTGCTGTGTTTTTTTCATGTTTTTTTTTTCAAAAATGTGAAAAAAGCATTTTTTTCAAGTTACAACATTAGTCGCGACGCGCGCGATAAAATTGAAAAAAGCGCGCGCTATTGGCTATTTGAATTAGATCTGATTGATTTTATCACGCGAGTCGCGACTATCATGCCTAGCCATGTTACAGGGGCAGATAGCACTATTTTTAGAAAAGAAGGCGAAGTGTTGAAACGAAACGTAGAAAATAAATTACAAGAAGACAGTTTATGAAGGAAATGTTAGGTTTTATTTAGAAAAGAAGGTGAAGTGTTGAAACTGAAACAAGCAGTTAATTAAGAAATATTTTAAATATATAGTTTGTATACCCCATATTTACTAAAAAAATAATCTGTGTCATAACGTGTTTGGCATGAAACCTATTTGGTAAAAAAATGTATCTAAGATGAGGAAGACCCATTACTTATTTCACCAAGGTAAAAAATATCCCGGAACAGGAAAGTGGACACCCTATCAATATAGAATATCTTGCTAACGAGGTTGGCGTTCTAGTAATTACTAGTAAAGATCTAGAATCTGGAGCGACTTATCTCGAGAGAACATGACAATTTGACACCAACTTTACCAAGATCGATCTTTAGGAAAATTTTGTAATGCGTGTTATATGCATGTATTTATAATAAAAACGTCTCTAATATACAAGAAACGTTTGGAGTAAATAACATAACTTTTTATAAAAAAAAACCGACCTTAAAAGTTCGTGGAATTACATCTATTTGTCAAGGTTTAGTGAAATCGATTATCGGAAAGTGCGTGAAACCGGAATCATCCCCTAGTTTGCCATCCTTAGAGGTGGAGTATTTTCTTCAAATTTAAATGGGACCACTTCTGTGGCATCCTCTTCAAAAAAAAAAAAGAATTATCAAAATCGGTTCACTAATCGGAGTTATTGCGTAACATACATACAAAAAAAAAACTGTCGAATTGAGGGCCGTTTTTGAAGTCGGTTAAAAATCGGTTCACAAATGCTGAGTTATCGCGTAACTTACATACAAAAAAAATTGAGAACCTCCTCCTTTTTTTGAAGGCGGTCAAAAATCTTACATTTATACAATGTCAACTACCGTTTTCTTCGTGAGGTAACAGAATGATGCAATATCTTTCCTAAGTTTCACAAGTGAATGACCGAAAAGCATGATTTTATAGCAATAAGATAATTAATTAATAGCACTATAAGATAAAAGATGAAATTGCAACCACAGGTCAGATTTAGTCAGTCCTTTCTTCAATACATTATTGCTTAATAGTTTAGTGACGTAATGCTTGGTATTTCATATAGTTTATGTATCTACGTGCTAACAAAAAACGTATGTTTACGAATATATACCAACGTTTCACTGATTAATCTTATGGTCAAATTCAAGAAAAGTTGAAAAAAGTGAGCCAAAGATTTTGGGTTCATCCACTTGGGTTTTTTCTATGGCATTCAAAAATGTTTGATGAATAGATATTGTATATTTTAAATTATTTAAGTATCTATGTACATTAAGCGGTATATTTTTTTGTATCTATGTGTTGTGTGGCGTTGCAATAAATATCGATTCTATTATGAACAGTGAATTTAATTTCACCGTATATATATTTTTTTCCCGGCTAGTTACTTGGTCGTCTGCGTAGGCGTCGAGCTTAAGGTTATCAACAGGCGCGTGCGCGACGCCAATGCTATCCGCCGCCAACGTGCATAAATATCCTGCGCTGCAATCGTACGCATTAGTCTTGTTGATCATCAATAAGTAACTAGTTCAACATGGTACGAAGTTTTCGTTTGGACGGTTGCGGGTATTGTCAGGCTTGTGTTCGGGTCCGGTTGAGTGCCGCGCGTGGACGAAGCCCTGAGCCTTTGGAGTGTGCCTACAAGCATATTTTGGAGTCGTATGGAGAAGAGGATGCGCCAGCAGGGAAATTGCCCGATACGCCGAAGTCCGCTTGTGTCTCGTGTCGTTGGACTTCACATGCTCAGTTCCTGGAGACTCCTCCATCATTGAGCGATCTGAGTTTGGAGTGGAGTTCACGTTCATCGCAAAGGTCTCGCACGCGACGTCGCAAAAGGTAGCCCGGATTGATACCAGTTGGGTTCAACGAAATCAACATTGTAACAGTGACATTGGTCCATGCTGTACTATCGCGTCGTATGCGGCGCTGCATTGTCAGCAGTTATTCGCTAGCACAATGCCTAGGTATAACTTAGCTATACAATAAAAGGCTATTGCTTTAATGTGCTTTTTACTTTAATATCAAGTAGCTCCTTTCTCAATCATTTTTAGGCATGTCTTATTGTTATTAATAAAATATTAGCAGGTTTTTTTGTCCTTTATGAACTATACTTACCTTCGATTGTTCTTACCCTTGGTACGTCCTTACACCTGATTACGAGTATATAGTGATATTATTAACGAGAGCTGAGAAGTGTGCCGTTCGCATAAAACCACAAATACAACCACAAGTTCCTCAGTAAAGACACAAATCCAGTGCATATGCAATTCCGAGCTCTCGCTGATATCACTGTAACAAGAGTAAAAGAGGTTAAAAAATGCAAAGAACAAAAAGAAACTAAAATAAGACTAATAAAGAGAATAATCTCAGTATAGAGTACAAAACCAGACGTACGACCGAGACGACCAGAGTAAAAACAGACCTCAAAAGTCATTCATCCCCTTTTTGCCACCCTTAGAGGTAGAATATTTTCTTCATATTTAAATGGAACCACTACTGAGATATCCTCTATCCAACAAAAAAAAATCTACAGAATCAGTTCAAAAAATACAGTTATCGCGTAACATACATACTACAGTCTACAAAACATATTACAGTCGAAACCTCCTCCTTTTTTTAAAGTCGGTTAAACAGAGTTTCTTGTGGGTATAGCATAAAAAATATTGATACAGGTAAGTATACACTTACACGTTTCAGTTATTGGGTTATTTAGAAATAATTAGAGACTAGTTACGAATTACTGCTTTAAACTTTATTTATGATTTGCTGTTTTTAACTTATTCGTCGTTTTCCATTTTCTTGATTAAAGATCGCGCCTGCTAATGCTTGTGTATCTTTACAACGTTTTCTAATGAAGCAATAACAAGTTTTCTAATCTAACACTAATTGCCAGTTAGCAACATCTTAGTGTTTATACGCGAAAACACCCCATTTTCACTTTAGTACATTCGAAAGTTCTATATGTAGGTATTTCTACACGTAGCAAAATTGTTTACAAAGTTGTCCTTGAGTATATTAAAGGAATGATGATGATTTCGCCCATTAAATATTTCCAAAAATGAACTACAATGAATGAGTGTAATGGTAAAATATTTTATGATTAGGTACAATCATTATATAAACAAGGACTTGTTTAAATTTTGCTACGTGCTTGTGTGCCTAAATGGTCATGGCTGTACTTCCATTTCACATACAATATTCAACAACATTAACAATAAATTTTTTACCGTATGGATTATCGTAGCGGCACTTTATATGGCAATTCAATTAGGTATAAGGTTGGTTACATTTAGCAAAAAAACTTATATTTAATCTTATTTAGATTTAGTCCAGGCCCGGCGTCCAATGCCGGCACGATTTTTAGATGTTTGCGGTAAGCTTAGGGATATCGAGTCGGCAGTCCCCGGAATGCCTCGGAAGCCTTCGGGATGCTTCGGCAGGCTTTTACGTTCAACGTTACGACTGATCTGAAGAGCCTAGATAAGCGTCGGCATGCCTATGGATACTTTAATATTATTTTAGTTTAGTCTTGCACGGTCTTGCATATTTGCCATCAGGGTGCGATTGCATGTAGGGGTGCCGAAACATCCCTCGCCATACCGTCCCGGGAATGGGCGCCGGGCCTTACACAGCAAGTTGGCGACGGCGACCTAAACGATCACACACAACGCAGATGTTATATTGATAATTTTATCTTGGCGTGGACAGGTCTAAATCTCGCGGACCACGACACTTACATTTGACTGCAGCCGTGATTAGGTAGTGTTTGTTCAGTTGTAATCGCCAGAAACTAGATTGAATCCGCCTTATTTAAAACACTAGGACATCCAAGATAAACTTATGTTAGCATAGTTTTATAGACCAGAAAAATACAAGAGTAATCAAATTTTGAATTTTTAACTATAGTGCCGCCAAAACTTTGGTACCTATATTATCAATGATTTTATATATTATGCATAATCATTGACTTACAAATAAATGGACGACGGGTCTAATACAAAAACCACGAAGAAAATGTCCCAAGTCAACCTATTTAAACGTAGTGACATGTAAAGGAATATGAAAAAGCTAAAACGTTGAATTTAAATTGTAATGTCATCGCAGTACTGTCTAATTTTGCTTGCTTCGCTGTCAGTCGAACAAACTAAGACTAAAGCGTGAATGACGCTCTGTATACGATTTTAACAACGCCCTATAAGTTCGGACACTTTTTAGCGCGGACCCGACGTCCATATAATTGTAAGTCAATGTGCATAATCAATAGATTTTAGTCCACTAAAATCTGTCGATTATGCATAATGAGTCTTTGCCACTTTACAATTTGTATGCAAGTTGCGTTTGTACTTAATAAATATTTAATTTAGTTACATGTGGTTTACAATATAGGAACGATACACGTTTGAAAGTTCAGATATGTAAATTTTAATATTTACAGTCTATTTACAACGGTATCTACAATTTAAGAAATTAAGAGGTACTTGACTAGTTTAATTACGATAGATGAATGTCGTATGTAGGTACTTTCTAGGTTAAGTAATAAGGCTGTAATTGGTGTCGGTCGCCTGATTGCCTAAACTAATTTGTCAGCATAGACAAATTATACAGTACGAGTTTGCCAGGTGGAGGTTGAAAGTTGAAATTCTTAATTCTTTACAATAATGGCTCTTGGATTGCGTTTCCACCGAAAATAAATTAAGACTTTGTGTTTTTAATATTAGTAAGAATTGGCATCAGCGACAATTAAGATCGAATAAGAATTGTGAGACTTGAGGCCTTTTTGACGGCTATCTATCACATTCACATACAAATCAGAAAATTCGATTAGTAGAAACTGTAATAAATGGCTTATAAGCATCTCACAAATAGAGACTAGCTATGAAAAGTTGAATTAAGAGCATGATCTGGCATAATTATCTCGAAATTTTGTGTCGGGTAATTTTCAGGTTAGTTTTCTCTACTTGAATTCGGTGGCAATTTTTATTATTGCATATTATAGAATATTGTCACGGAGTATTATTTAATATTTCAGGGTGGTACCTATTCTGAAATATTATTTAATATTCCACGATAATATACTGGAATATTTTTAAATGCCCAACAAAAATTGCCACCGAAATCAGGTAGAGAAAAGTAACCCGAAAATCACCCCGTTTAGATAAAAAATTATATTAAATTTTGTGAAATTCGTTCGTGGAAATTGTGGAACAGACGCAAAGGATCGACCCCTTTTCTTAAGCAAGCACATTTAGGTATTATGCGCAACTATTATACACATGAATAAGTGAAGGAATTTAAAATGTTTACTTACCAAAATAGATGATGCCTACTTACAATTACTACATGCACATTTAGTATATACACACAAAACACTCAATTATTTATGTTAAGTGTTATGTACGTAAATACGTTTAATAACTTATATAAACTAAGTGCCAATAATTCATACCTAGGCAATAAATATTAAAAATACGCAATACTATGGATTTTGATAAAGACACAGGTACATTAATTTAAATTCGTATATATAAACTATATTTTCATCAAATTCGTATTATCTCATTTTATCGAAAGGCATCGTTTTCACGCTAAGGCTGCTACTCAGACTACGTACTCAATGTGCCAGATGGACTGTATGCACGAAGTCGATATAATACAAATTGCAGTCGGTTCCGACACTGACTGCAGCAACTATCGCCACTGCGCGCCTAGCTCGAGAGCTCAGTGTATAATTATGGATATCGAAAAGGAAGCACAGATGTTACGTGTAGGGTGTCTCTGTGTTCGAAACTTTTATGATTCTAAATGTTGACTTTACTTTTTATTAAGGTAATAAATATCGCTATAGAAATCTTCTATTGAAATTTGTCAACAAACTCACGTCCGTAATCCCCGATTATGCATATACTGCGCCGGAATGTACGGCTAAAAAGTAAACAAAGGCAAAAAAAAAATGTGCGGGTGAATTCGTCGAGAAAAGTTTTAATAATCATGTTTTTGTTTTAGATATGTTGATTAAGCTCTTAAGTTATCGTTACCTTTTGCCACTGTTGAAAAAAAATCAAGGTATTACAGACACAAAAAACTCCTCTTAAAAATGACAATTAGAACTTTTGATTCTCGGACTATCGTTCACATCAACTTTGCAGCTGAAATGTCAACTCTATGCAGTCGATAACGACTGCACGCATTAATTGCTGACGTGCAGTCCATCTGTTAGCAGCCTAACTTGTAATGCTTTTCAATAAAACAATTTTAAATTCAAACTTAAATTTGTAATAATCCGGGATTTCTCGGTACTGACCTCGAATAAAAGCTTTCTCGAAAATTGCCGTGAACGAGAACCCGGGATCGAAATTTTAGTGAAAGCCAAAAGTATAGTAATAATTATGTAGGTGTCTGTAAAATTTACGCCATACCTACCTAATTGAAAAGCTTATTGTGCAATTAACTAGGTATTTCAAAAACAATGTTTAACTATAATTTCTCGACTTTTGAACATTTGTAAAAACATATTTTCATGTACAAAACTTGATTTTAAATATAGTATAGTGTAAATAAAAGTTATTTAACAAAGGTAGTTAATAATGTCCGTAATGAGCAGTGAATCCCTTTAGTTTTGACATCACCGACACCAGGATTAGACAAGGTATTTTTCTCGATTTTACTGGTATAGAAGAAAATATAAAACACTTCCCACTTTGCAATTCAGTATTTTAAATTAAAGATAGAGTCAAAAGCAAATTGAAATACTAACGTACGTTGTAGCAACTACGTATATGTCGTATATTTTAAAGATCTTGCAGCGATAGATACTCATCTTGGATAAATAAATCACGTAGGCGTAGCGTAAGAACACAAACACGAGTGAAGTAAGGTACACAAATATGTACACTCTGTTACACAAGATACCTCACCTCCATGCCTAAAACCAACCCTTTGGTTCTGAGAGCCATCTTACGAATTAGACTACAGAAATGATTTAAAATGACAGAAAAAAATAAAGGATTTCAACTAGGGGCAATACGTTGGAGTGTTGTTTAAAGAATATTAACTTATATTTCAAATCGATACTAAATTTCGTCATTTAATATATATATATATATCTAGGCTTGGTGTATGGACTGCAAATGACTAATACTCGTGCTTCGATTCCACGAGCACTATTTTGTTTTATTATGTATTTTTAACGGGATTGTTTCAATTTAAATAGTTAACGTTGACAAATCACAAGTTCAAGTTTTTATTTGCAAGTAGTTTTAAGTAATTATTATTTATTATTATTATTTATTGCACAGGAAAACGAACAAATTAAATTTAATAAAAAGAAAACTTAAACAAAACGTACTGCTTATTTCCATAACAAATTTCTTCCTGCAGAACTAGACACAGGTCACAATAACTATACATTAACGGGCTTACGTGCACAAAAAAAACAAAATATGTAATACAGTATTAATAACATTAAACTATTATAAACTAGATAAATACATATTTCAGAATATAATATACCTATAAAATGGATGAAACAGTGGATAAATAAAAGTAGCTAACGATCTACTTTCATGAACAGTAATAGAAGTGCGTTCCGAAGTTTGATGAATAGTGAAGGAGTGAGAATAAAAACCGGAATTTAAGGAAGGAAAAGATAACTGGGACATAACGAGAGAGCGACAGGGTTTATCCTGACACCTGAGAAAAATGTAACGCTCTTTCAGATACTCCAGAAACAGAGGGTTATGAAGAATATTGTAGAGAACAGAGACAATATGCATTTTCCATTCCATTCCTGCTACTAGTTATAATTTAGAAAAATAAAATAAAGTATTTGTTGAGTTACCCACGAAGTTAACTTTTATTTCATTCACCAAATGTTTGTTTCATTCACCTAATGGTGGTTCACACTATTATATTGCCCTAGCTAAACGATATTTTATTTTTTATGTGATTCGAACCACGCTTCGCCTCAACTTGCAAAGCATAGGACCACGACAGCCTTACTATTGCAGTTGAAATTTGTATTCAGTAAAAACTATACGTTAAAGATCAAATTGGTTTAAAAACTTTCCTACAATTTTTTTCACTAACGCGATCAAGAAGACATATTGAAATGAATTTTACGGGTTACCAAAATTAGGTTTGTTAAACACTTTTCTCCACATTTAAGTATATGCTCAGAACCAAAAGGTCAACAAAGTTTTGGTATCTTGTGTCAATGCGTGTACCTACCGCAAGTATTTACCTGTGAATTAACCAAAAAAGGCAACATTGATTATAACTGTTTCAGCGCGTGCAAAATTGAACATATAGTCCATGACAATAAGATGGAATTTAAAACGTAAAAGTTTTTTCAGTTACAGGTACAGAACCTTTCAGGACATTATAATTTTACCTTACCTGTAAGTTTTATTTCAAATTTGCACGCACTGAAACCTTATGACGGTTACCTTTTTTAACCCTTGGAATTAACACAAATGCAAGTCGATTGTGTTTGATCATACTTTTAGTAAATCGTTAGATAGGTTTTAATATTATATTATCTCCATATTGTAAAGAATACGGGTAATAATACAGTTAGTGCGTTAAAGTGAAGTTAGGAGCGATAGTGGTGGTCGCAGTGGTCGTAGGTATGGTCGGTAGCGGTGGAGTGGGGTAGATTCTGCACGGAGATCCAGCTGGAGGGCCCAACATGCTCAGAAGTAGGTAGGAGACAAGAGAACCAGATAGCAGGCCGCCATTATAGGAGAGCGTCATCATATTACCTGAAAACACATTATTGAAAAAAAAAATTCTTATTCTAGAATCTCACGGAGATAGAATTTGCTGTTTTTTAAACTATGTTCTATCGTAAGACCATAAACAAAGTCGCTAATAACCGTTTTATCACAAAACAAAATTTGATGAAACATTTCTCAATTATCTAGTTGACCATAATAAAATGACAAATAATAACTAAATACTGCGCAAATATTATATAAATTTTAGACAACATCACATACGTTGCTCCGACCCCAAAGAAAGTAACTAAAGCACTTGTATGGACATCGGAAACAACGATGGTACCACAAACATCCAGCCTCGAGACTATATAGAAAAGTTAGTTTTCTATATTGAATCTGATGGGGATCGAATGATCGAATCCGGAACATCAGAGATGGCGACTTCATGAAAGCCGGTGAGCAAGCCACTTGACTCGATCACAATATTTAAGTCTACTTTGTCATTTTTGTCCTGAATAACTTTGAAGTAAATATCTATAAACTTTGAGCCTTGGATTTAATGATAATAATAATATCGAGTTCGTTAGTATTCGCTATTGCTACATATCGCAAATTAAACTATTTTTTTCGGATCCAAGTCGCGTCGTACCTATATTTGTTTTTTCCGTGTAATTTTTCCCAAGTGAGCCATGATCATAGGACCAGTAAACAGGGCCGGCTTTGCCTATGCAGCGTGTGCAGCGCACACGGGCTTAGGGCTTAGGGAGCGCCTCTCATGACGCTTTCAAAGAGCCTGTGTTGCTTGCGGCTTAAGCGACGTAAACAGGCTATTGCTTCCCAACATTATTTATAATTGCACCATTTGCACCAGAATTTACCGTGCGATGGGGAAAATATAACATGAGTATTCTATTTTGATCGCGTGCCCACAGAGGGCGCCAGGGTATTGATTGCACCCGGGTACTACATGGGTTAGCGTTACAACTTACAGCAAGTAAACCGAAAAGTTTTTTTATTCGTCTATATTTTAAGTTTGTGTATACGTCATGTTATTATTATGTTATGGCGGCCACTAGACGTGACCAGTGTTAGTTTATAAGAATAATATAAAAATTATGGCGATCATCGCCAGTGTCAGTATTAATAGGAACGATAATTTATTTTTGTGGGGCGCACTATAAGTTTCCGGAATGAATAAGAAAAAATACTATAATGGTCAGAAATGAGTTTATTTTCAAATTTCATTGAATTGATATTCAATTATTTTTGTGAAATTATTCCACTAGTTTGTTATAATTATTAATACAAAGATCGAACACTCAGAAAAAATTCCTTCGATCCGGCCGGATCCGAACCAAAGTCTTCTAGCATACCGTGTCAGACATCAGTTCAAATCCGGGAGGATCGAAGGATTTTTTCTGAGTGTTCGATTTTTGTATTAATAATTAATGAATTTATTGTTTCTCAAAATATTCTCCGTTAGCGTTAATGCACTTTTTCATACGAAGAACCAATTTTGAAAACATTTATGCCACTCCTCCGTCACAATCTCTGAAACATATTTTTCATACTCTTCGACAGCCTCTTCAGGTGATGAAAATCGTTGACCGCGTAACTGGTTCTGAAGTTTTGGAAATAAATAAAAGTCACTAGGTGCCAGGTCGGGACTGTCCGCGGGATGGCTCATAAGGTCAACGTTATTCACCTTCAAAAATTCATTTGTCTGTCTGGCCGTGTGAGAACTGGCATTATCGTGGTGTAAGATGATACGGCGCCTACGGTTATTTTTACGGAGTTTGTCAATAACTTCCGGCAAACAAATGGTTGTGTACCAATCATTATTCACGGTACAGCGATTCTCCAAAGCAACAGTAGCCACGTGTCCAGTTTTGTTAAAAAAAAGACACAATCATCCGCTTAGATAGGCACCTTGCACGCGCGCCGCTTTGGTTGGTTTCGGCTCATCTCGAAAGACCCATACGCTCGATTGTTGCTTTGTTTTGGGATCGTAACTATAAATCCATGTTTCGTCATCTGTTACTATGTCCCACATCACTGTCTGTTTTGATCATGCGGCGCACAGCATGGATGTTTTTGTTGTTCACAGCAGTAGGCGGGCGACAATCACGAAATCCGAGTGAAGCTCAGCTGAGCTGTTGCATTACACTTAAAGTCGTGGAAAATTATACTACGAAAAATTTCACGAGTTAAATCCATGGTGATGTCGACAACCAATTTCTAACATGAAGCCACAATGTAAAAACAAGTGACAGTCAGATGAAACAAACTGTATTCTACAGCCAAAGAGTTCCATTTTCAAATGTTGTAAGTACTTTTTAAATGTTGTTTATGTAAGTGGCCAGTTCCGGAAAATTATAGTGCGCCCTATGTACTAGCAGGTAGATACGTATAGTTTATAAATTGAAATTTTCGTCGAGGGCAGTACCCTGGGGCATCGTGCCCAGTAGGCTAGCAACATTTTCCCTTTAAATTGCTAAACTTATTTGCTGTTCTCGGGCGCTCTGTCCCACGCTTTCAAGGACATGGGAGAGGGCTACGGTGTCCACACAGGTTTAGTCCCACACTAGCTGTCTCCCTAGCTTCCATGGACCGACAGTCATACCGTCAGGTCTCTTACCATCACGATCGTACGATGATGCTATTGAGCGCTGCGTGTCGAGATATGCGGCCAGCGCTTCAAGTACATGAGAGGCCATGGTGACCAAACTCGTCAACAGCATCACCACACGTGCATTGATGGGGGTGGACTGTTCTTGCCCCCAATCGGAGGCAGACAGCTAGTATGAGGGAAAGACCGTCTAATAATGTGCCGATGTTGGCCGAGAGTAGTGCCTGCAGCCAATACCCAGACTTGGAAATTCAAATTGATACGTCATTTTTCATTGCCTTGTCATCATTAACTGCTTTCGTAGCCGAACGGTTACCATGCTGCTCTACCACGCAGAGGTCCCGCGTTCGATTCTTGGCCCGGAAGAAATATTTTGTACGGCCTTTATTTGTCTCGTGAGTTTGGGTATAATTTGTCTATGTGTGTGTCCATGGCAACCGCGATCACGGAATACACCGCGATACAAGGTTTTCCTAGTGTGCGCTATGAGTGTGTACATTATTTGGATGTTTAGATCTGAAAAATAGTTTAATTTCCGATAATAATATTTTTTAAGTGCGTTTTCATAACATGAAATGGTTTTAAGTATGGATATTTATGTACCAGCTATTTCTCGATGTTCTCGGCTAACGCGTGACGGCGCCATTATCATAGGGACTGATCCAAAGAGACCATTCGAAAAACCAAGCACCACTGAGAACATAATAGGGTAGATCTGAAACAAACATATTTTTTAAATCCTGAAATTTGAAAAGCTAATTAATTCAATATGCTTTACTAAGTACTCATTGAATAAGTAGAAACTGTATCATTAGGAACGAGTCTCGCCACTGAGCTCAAACTTAAATATCCTATACGAATACTACCCTTTTTTATATTTTGTATGAAAAAAGAATCTATATAATTTTATCTATCAATATTTTTGTACAATCTAAACAGGTAAGGTATTTTAGCAATAGTATGTACTATTGCTATTTGGAACAATCATGTACCGTGCGGTGACGGATTAGAATACAATTCACCGCCCCTCTCTTCCCGTGGGTGTCGTAAGAGGCGACTAAAGGATAGGATATTGGATAAAGGATAGATATAAGAGGATATTGAGCTACCAGCTGCTGCACTGGTGGTAGGGCTTGAAAACCCGGCTGGTTAGTGACCACCGTGCGCATGGTGGAAAACCCGCCAAGTGTTCGCTAGTCGGATGCGTTCCGGGATCAGTCAGCGTACAACCAGAGCCCGAGGCAACGCTGCCGCGACATTTGTGGTCTGTGGAGGCTTCCGCCGAACCAGTGCCAGGACAACTGCATTGACCCGCCGGCCAGGGAGACCCGTAGAAACGGTTGTTCCGCTGGCCGCCCGCGGTACAGTACAGGGGCCCAAGCGTGCTTAACCAGCTCGTGAGGCAGCCTCACCATACCGCGCATAATCTCGGTGTGGTTCGTCGTGCCGGTTGGTGACCGGGAGGTGGGGTCCCGGCGGCCATTCCCGGGGGGGGGGGGTTCGGGGGCCCTTCCGTCCGGCGGATCAGCGCAACTTGTCTTTAGGCAAGTCTCTGGGGAAGCAGGCCCCGCGATTTGACCGCTTGTGTCGCGGCACTGTTTTCTCGCTTCACGCCTCTTTTTCCCTCCAACATGTTAGCACAAAGTACAAATTTCGGTCGTACAGCGGTGCACACCCCCACCACTAAAGCGCTCTTTAAGGTGGAGTTCACGAACATTCGAGGACTCCACAGTAACATCCACGCCGTCCACCAACATCTTGAGACGGCTCGACCAGAAATGCTGTTCCTTACGGAGACGCAAATACTCTGCCCGGCTGACAGCAGCTACTTGAATTACCCTGGCTATATGCTTGAAGAGTCCTTCAAAGCGAAAGCTGGGGTCTGCTTGTTTGTCCGGGCAGATGTTTGCTGTCGCCGTCTGCGTCATTTGGAGGACCCCTCCTTCTCCATCCTTGGGGTACATGTTGACCTGGGCAGTCATTGCCGTGTCTACATGTGCCTCTACAGATCCCACCACGGCGACATGGAGACAACTCGTCTCATAGACCACCTTACTCGGGCGGCAGATGACGCGCAGGCGCAGTTTCCTACAGCGGAATTGGTGTTTTTAGGGGACTTCAATGCTCACCACGAGTCGTGGTTGAGTTCCTCTAAAACTGACCATGCTGGAAGAACTGCCCACACATTCGCTCTCACACACGATTTAACCCAACTGGTAAACCAGCCCACCCGGATACCAGATAGGGTTGGTGACGCGCCCTCTTTGTTGGACCTTCTGCTGACGTCTCGCCCGGCTGGATATCGGGTGGAGGTCCAAGCCCCTCTGGGCACTTCGGATCACTGCTTGATATTCACTAAAGTGGCAACGTTACTGCCACCACCACCTACTGTGGCTAAACGCCGCATTTGGCATTATGCGTCGGCAGATTGGGACGGTATGCGGGACTATTTTGCATCCGTTCCTTGGCGGCAGCGCTGTTTTAGTGAGGTGGATCCAACAGCTAGCGCGACTGCCGTTGCTGATGAGATCCTAATCGGGATGGAATACTACATCCCGCATTCGGATGTCGTCAGTAAAGGGAGGCGCAACCGCTGGTTCAACCGCGAGTGTGCTGTGGCTGTTGAGAACAAACAGACTGCATACCGCGCTTGGATCAAGGGTCGAGCTTCAGACGATCCCAATACGAACTCACTTAAAACAGCCTACAATAATGCCACCAGGTCTTGCAAAAGAGCGTACATCAGAGCGGATGCTCAGCGCGTCGCACGAGTTGGCCAAGAACTCCTGACGCATCCCACTGGTAGTCGTAGTTACTGGCGTCTGGCCAGAGCCGTTGCGTCGAACTTCTGCCAGCCCTCGCTGCCCCCGCTGAGATATTCTGACGGCAATCTAGCCCACAAGCCGCAAGATAAAGCCGACCTCTTGGCAAATCTGTTTGCGGCTAACTCCTGTCTCGACGACTGTAACGCACAGCCACCAACTCTACCTCACTGTGGCTACACGATGTCTGATATTCGTATCAGACAATGCGATGTGCGTACGCAGCTGCAGTCTCTCGACGTCCGGAAAGCTAGTGGTCCTGATGGTATCCCAGCGATTGTACTTAGGAGCTGCGCAGCTGAGTTGACCCCCATGCTAACGCGACTGTATCGTCTGTCACTCTCTTCAGGTCGTGACTCTTGGAGAGAGGCTAATGTGCAACCAGTTCCCAAAAAAGGCGACCGATCAGACCCGCATAATTACCGTCCCATAGCCATTACTTCCATAATATGCAAGGTTTTAGAGCGGATCCTTAACAAACAACTGACCCAATACCTAGAAGATCACTCCATAATTAATGATCGGCAGTATGGGTTTCGTCCGAAACGATCAACGGGTGACCTTCTAGCGTACTTATCGCATATTTGGGGTGAGGCTATAGACAAACGTGGCGAGTCGTTGGCTGTTAGCCTCGATATAGCCAAAGCGTTCGATCGGGTCTGGCACAAAGCTCTTCTCTCCAAGCTCCCGGCGTACGGTTTGCCAGCCCAGTTATGCAGCTGGATTGCAGATTTCCTTCGTAAGCGGGAAATTCGCGTCGTTTCTGACGGCAGCATTTCGAGGTTCGTGAATGTGAACGCCGGCGTACCGCAGGGATCCGTCCTATCTCCCACGCTTTTCCTTCTGCATATCAATGATATGCTTCCACTTGGGAATATTCATTGTTATGCAGATGATAGCACTGTTCATGGGGGATATCACGGATTCCCCGCAGCTGGGCGCGCCGATACTGACAGAGAGCGATCTAATCTTGTCGGTGAGCTCAATAGGATATTGGACCTCATCTCTGCATGGGGATCTAGAAATCTTGTTGAGTTCAACGCCAAGAAAACACAGATTTGCGCGTTAACAACAAAATTGTCGCCGTTCCTTCCCATGCCTTCTCTGATGAGCACAGCACTCTCACCTCAGAGCAGTTTTACCTTGCTCGGTATGGAAATCTGCTGTGATTTGAATCCAAGGAGCTACATCGAATCTGTGATCAAAACAGCCTCACGGAAACTCGGAGTCCTGAACAAGGTGCGACGTTTTTTCACGCCGGACCAGTTATGCCTGCTGTACAAAACACAGGTCCGGTCTTGCGTTGAGTATTGTTCGCACTTGTGGGACGGCTCCGCCAAGTACCTACTCGATGCCTTGGATAAATTACAGCGTCGTGCAACTCGAATTATAGGCGACGAAGAGGTCTCATCACGCCTTGAACCTCTGCAACTGCGTAGAGATGTTGCATCGCTTAGCGCCTTTTACCGCATGTACCATGGTGAGTGCTCTGAAGAGCTGTTCAACCTCATCCACCTTTCCCCGTTCCTGCTCAGAAGCACGCGTGCTGGCCTTCGTAGTCACCGTTTCACTACCTGCCGCATTCCATCGCGTACTAAAAGGTTTGGTGGCTCCTTTCTCTGCCGCACGGTTGACAAATGGAACTCCCTTCCGGCACATGTCTTCCCTCCCTCTTATGATATGGGGTCCTTCAAACGAGGCGTGAAGAGGCATATTGTAGGCAGGCAGGGTGGAGGTGGCTAGTGCAGTGAGGGTTTCATCGCTGCACTAGGTTCTTTCGCGTTTGGATACCACTTTCCACTTAACATCAGGTGGAGTGGAGTCATTTGCCTGTCATGTATAAAAAAAAAATCTTTAAATTTTTTATTATTATACCAAGTGCCAGGATAAAGAAGTCGTGCGCCTTGTGGCAAGCTGCCTGTCCATAGCAGTTGCAGTGCCACTCAAAATTTTAAATTTCCAAGATCTGAGACATCAGTTGTCAATACCCGTGTGCCTGTAAATTCACCAGCGGCCTTACCCTTTAAAACTGGAACGCAGTAATGCTCACATTTATTGTTAAGCTGCAGAAATAGGTAAGGTCGCAATACTTTCCTGGACGAACTCTTTCACAAGCTCTACTGCTACTAAATAAATAGAGTAATAGAAAAAATATTAACATCGCCAACGATGTGTGGTGAATGCCTCGGTGCAGCACAAAGTAACATCAGAGGCACTAGCAGCAAACGTAGACCACTGGCCATCAGCAGCTGACTCCGGCTCCATTCGTAAGGCCATGCTGCTGCTATCTGATGGTAGAAAACATATTTGGTATGTAGGATGCATATCTGGAATAGATCCGTCAGCCGATAAAGAAGGAAAACAGCAAATGCTGCAATACAAACATTTGTCGTTCAATATTTACTTAGAGAATTAAGCTTTACAGTTTTTTGTAGTCATTAAGTAGTAGTAGTTCAATGCAAAACAAGTGAACTTTAAATGGCATGTGATAGTTGTATGTTGGATGAAAAAAATGTTATTGCTTAATTATAATATTATCTTATATGCCAAGGTCGACCAATTTTTTAGTCAACGCAGTAGGAATCGTCTTATATCTAAGGACCAATCGCCACTAATACCTATTTTGGTCCATTGTTGTTTAAAGCTTATCTAAAGAATGAAGAAGACGATCGCTGTTTTAAGTTGCAAACTAATATACAGGAAAACGCTCTCTCCTAGACGTAGACGTTATTATCTATGTATGTAATATCTCCTACACATATCTCTCCACGTCGAGTCATCGTATCTGTCACCTTCCACACATAATACCCCCGGCCCCGGTAAATAAGGATAGCTAATCTACCTAATGAATCATTTAAATTATCATATTACTCCTTAAAAAAGAAAACGATACCTTTCCAATGAGATCAAATAAGTTAAAAGCAGACATTAATATAATGGGCATCCAGGATCCAAGATGACAGGAAGGCACCTCAGACGAAATTCCTGGGTAAAGACTGAGCGTCGTAAAGTACACCAAACCTATGGATACCATGTAGGGGTAGATCGCACGAGCCACAGCCCATCGGGCTAAAACAGCGCCTGCAAAGAAATTACTTCTGTAAAGTACCTATAGTAGCGCAAAATTGCTCAAGAAAAACATGATAATGGTTATACGACGGGAAATTATAAATACACCTCTAGATTATCTCCTATTCAGTGCAAAACATGCAATTTAAAGATGAAAAAATAACGAACCTACTTTAAAATTGCAAAAAAATATATACTTACAATTACATTTTAGGGCGCCGTTTGTAGAAGGGCTGCAGGGGCGAGTCTGTGGCGCAGTGTGACACTGCAGCTGCGTTTTCAAATCATCATTATAATTTCAGCCAAAAGATGTCCATTGCTGAACATAAACCTCCCCAAAGGAATACCACAACGACCTGAGCATTCTCCGGATCATCAGTTCACCTTGTGGGTGGTCTGCCCACGCTGTCTTCCGCTACGCGATCGCCACTCAAGAACTCTTGGCCCCATCGGCCATCTGTTCTGCGGCAATGTCTGCCCACTGCCACTTAAGTTTCCAATTTTTTGGGCCGGGTACTTTGGTTCCATTGCGGATATCCTCATTATTGATTTGATCTTGCAACGAAACTTTGAGCAAAGCCGTTTCGCTTAGCCCTTTGAGTGACCTTGAGCCTTCGAAAAACTTGAGACTTGGTCGCTCACTGTCAACAACAAGTCTCTGTGCCGTAAGTCATCACTGGCAACACACACCAGTCGAAGACTTTTGTCTTGCGACACTGCGGTATTTTGGACAAGAAAATATGGCGTAATTTCCCGAACGCTGCCCAGCCGAGTCGGATTCGACGATTGACCTCTTTCTCGCTTCTAAATATTGTATAAAAATTAGTAGAAGCGCGGTTGTATCGCCACAGACTCGCCACTGCAGTGCTTCTATAAGCGTCTAATTTGAAGGCGCCCTTACAATATTTTTTGTTAATTTACCTTCGAACTGAAAAATTCAGCATTGTTAACTTCTACCTACTACCTCAAGAAATAAAATTCTATTTATTAATCTAGACGAAGTTCAACTTACGCTTAAAAGCCCGCCAAGAAGTAGGTCTCTCAGGTGCTTCGTAGACTACATCTTCAACTTTATAAGAGGGCCGTGGTGTATGCAATAAAGAAGGTGATGCGGAAGGTTCCGACAAGCTAGGCGGTGACGCAAGCGGAACCGAGGCACTCGTAGCTGTGGGTGAATATAATGGGTTCGCGAAACTGAACGCACTTGTTTCGCCTCCACCTGCAACTATTAACATATTGTGTACTATATAACTTATATGCACAATCTACATTCGTCATTGATTTTGTAATGATTACATGCATCATTTACCTTGATTGGCAGACACTGCAGGACTTTGTAACTTGAGTACACCATAACTGGATTCCGCAGTTTCACTCTCCATCTGTCCAAACGTATAGAGATTTTAGTACGATTGTATAGTTATTATTTATGACATGTACATTAAAGAAAATTGTTATTTAACCAATGTAGCATCCTCATTTGGATTCAAATGAAGCTGGATTCGCCTTCGATGTCGCGATTCGTTGGTCAATCGCAAGTAGTGCTGTACTAACGGATGACGCATCATAACGTGGTGCAACATGGTATGTCCCAATAATATAAGGATTGAAAACACGAAGAACATGAAAGTGCTCCGTTGAGGCGACCTGAATCCGTACTTAGTGACAATTCGGTCTATTGAAACCCAGAAACCAGCAGCGCCTGGAAAATAATTACGGCAATTAGATTTTTAGCATTTATCATAGTGACAACTACTGCAGGATGATTAGCCTGTATTTTTTAAGCTGTAGTCTGTTGAAGGGTTCTTACTTTCTCCTGCCATAACAGCTTGTGTATACCTAGGTGGTAGACACCCAGTGAAACCATAATACGAAGCTTGTTGCACAGTGCAACCAAACGCTACAACGCCAATAGCAACCAAGTTTATGCTATACGATACATGTCTTGAAAATCCGTCCCAGCCGATGTTGCATACTGCTACAAATAACATCACAGCCAGAGAAACAAGGATTCCTGAAAACAAAACGGGCAGTCGTAGCTGTAAGGTAATTTACGGCAGACATGTCAGTCTGTTTGTGGGTTTGAGAAATATCATTGGTTTGATTGTTATAAAAAAGAACCTAAGTTTCATAACCTAACCTAAGTTTCATAACCGCCAATGTAACTTGAACAACTGAAAAATATTTCGGCATAACGAAATAAACTGTAAAAACAATTTCGGTCTTCATGTACGAAACTAAGTAGATACCTAATGTATGAGTTAATAAATAAAACAAAGGATTGGCATCAGCATCATAAGCTTGTATATTATAAGTATAGGCAACTGAAGGATATATGACAATACTTATAGTCACTACTTAGTTATACTCGTATACTTTTGTATTAAATTCCATGTGTAAGTGACATTTGCTTACCAAATGTGATCCTAGTGTTGTACGTGAAGAGATCAAGCAATAAATTGTTGATTACTACTGCAACGCAAGCCGAGGCAATATACACTGTCGACATATCGAACATTATAGTCGATCCAGGGTAATGAAACTGGAAGTAGTCTACTGCCATTATGAAACTGAAAATATAACAACATTTTTATTTAATTGGAACCTTAGATTGAGTAGCAAATAAGATGCGTCCCTATTTTAAAAATAAGGCCGCATGTACAGGTTAATAATCGTATTAATTTTAATTTACGTATGTAGGTAATATGTTGATCCGTAGGTATTCTCGGTGTACAGAAGAAGTAAAAATAACGCCGGTGTAGAAACTTTGACAGTAAGTTTTACTGTCAAAGTTTCTACACCAGGAGCCTATGGGTTGACTACACCAAATGGCCGCTGGAGACCCTACGTGTACAGTACAATAATATTTTTAGGATGATGTCGGGACTGCCTCGTTTCTGTAGTGCATCGGGGATGTTTGCAGAGTATGAGACGGATGGTTTTGCTGTCAATCTCCGGAAAAAGACAGCATCCCTAATGCGCAGAGTGCCGGACAGCCCCAACAGCATCCTACAAACTGTGGCTGGTAGGATTACCTCTCCCATGTGGCAACGCTTCATGAAGAAAGTGATTTGAAAAAGATAATGTAAAAAATATATGTATCTACTAACACTAATTTATAATCACTTTTCTTGTTATTATTACTAACAAATTATGGAACTCGTTGTCCGAAATAAAAGACATTTAATTTAATTTAATAATATAATTATTATTCAAAATTTAATTTTGAACGCTGCGGTACAATCTGTGCGTATTAAAAATGTTTCAATTTCTATTAGAAGCTTAGTATTTTTTTTAAAGATTCCGTTTACTACGTCATGTCTTGTTTTATATCACTCACGTTGGGCGCCAAATGTTTGTCCTATAAGACTACGATGTACATATTTGCATTATAATGCAATATTATAATATCTATATTTTAAAGCCATCCAAGATTGTTAGCCTAATCAATAATAATTTACCTGTTATATGGAAGGAGAAATGCTGCTCCTGCAACGAATAGGGTAAAGTAGACTGAATTATATCGGTCCGGAGGTGGATCGGCTGGTTCTCCCGGGGCAGCCAGGTCCCCACGGGCCGCTCGGATAGCTTCAATGCGGGCATACCCGCGTCCTAAAGTCTCGTTCATCTTACACTATTGTACTTCTCATTTCGAATTCATGTAATCAAGACAATACGACCCATTGTTTTGATTAATACTCTTAATACTCCATGACGTTTTCACGTTGACGAATTATTTTATCATTAAGTAAATAACAATATTTACTTTTAACACAGATTAATCTGGTCAATTTAATAAATATTTTGATGTGATTGTATTTATAAAAATATTCGTTATATTCGTAATTTATTAATTATACGTTAAAATTACGTTATTGACCTCTATATTTTTGCACGATTTTGATTTAAACGTCGATTTTTTAATTACATTTTGAACTAGTGTCCATTTTTATTACGATATGATACATCTAAACAACACCAGCCGGTGGTTCTTGACAGGACTAAATATCTAATAACGCATGCGCGACATCATTGATTTTAAGGGATGGAATTCTAAGAAAAGAAAATCGGATATGTACTTTAACTTTAGTTTCCCAGTCTCTATTATTTTTCTTAGAAATATATTCAAATATTTAAAGGAATCTACTAACATATAGTAAATTCAATTAACATATCCAGAGAGTACATCGCTCAATGAATATAATGTTCGGTATAGATAGCCTACTACCTCTACCTTGACATTTGGATTAAATTTCGTTATTTTTGTTAAGTATTTTAGACATATACTGCACCTTTTTTTTTTTTTTTTTTTTTTTTTTTTTTTTTCCGGGGAATTTTTTTTTAAATTCCCCCGCCCCCCCGGGGGGGACGCCGGGGTTTTGTGGGGCTCTCCCG
>NW_020653740.1:733719-754724 GCF_003589595.1 Hyposmocoma kahamanoa | reverse complement strand
TTTTTTTTTTTTTTTTTTTTTTTTTATATTCCGAGGGAATCTGCTTACAGATACCCCGGCCCCGCGGGGGCAGAGCCGGGGTTATGTGGGACTGGGCTGAACCCTGAAGGGGAGCAGCCCGACCACACTAAACCCCCGGAGTGTTCCTCCTCTCCGCTGTAGGTGGGGGTACGGGTACGCTGTAGCACTCGTCCGCGCCCCCACCAGCGGCTGGCCGCGCCCTGCGCAGCCCCTCCTCGAGAAGGGAGACACATCGGTCCCCCGACTCCGAATGTGAGGCTCGCCGAACACCAGACGAGCCTTCCATCCCGGGCCCCTTTATGCTGGGCAGCGAACTCCCCCGAGTCCGCTTCCCAGGGGCCCTGGGGGGCCAGGACAACATCCACTCAACTGTGAAGTTCAGTGGCTTCTCCCCCAGCCCCCGCGGCGGATCTGATGACAGGCTCCGCCGCAACACCTATCGCGCTTCCGCGCGGACTCTCCGTAGAGAGTCCCTTGGAGCGCCCACCTCGGGCCAACCGCCCACATTCGGCCGCGGAGGATAGGACGAGCGGCAACGACACACCGACACGTCTCTTCCCCCGCGGCCCCGCCGCCACTGCATCGTCTAAAGCGGTGCAGCCCCGCCAGGGTCGCGGAGGACAGGACGAGCGGCAACGACACACCGACACGTCTCTCCCCCCGCGACCCTCCTCCTCGCGAATCCGCGCGGTCTCCCGCTGGCCAAACGAGCCCCGCGCGGAACGCCCTCCTCCTCGGGCCAGCCTAGCACCATCGGCCGGCCCCGTGGGTTCCTCTTAGCTTCACCGTGGGATGAAATCGACCACGGCTACTAGAGCCCCCCCGCCACGACAAGACATATACTGCACCTGCCTGTGCCCATGACATCAGCTATCAACCATCTGGGTGATAGAAGGCGAATCTTGGAGGATTGATATCGTTGATATAGTTGATCAGAGATTTTTCTTATTTTTTATTTATTTATTAAGTCGGTCTTCTGTGGATACGTCTCAATTCGACTGTGTGCTGATTTCTTTTGTATGTATGTTACACGATAACCGATAGGTGAACCGATTTTGACGGTTTCTTTTTTTGTTGGAAAGAGAGGGTACTTCAGTAGAGGTCCCATTTAAATTTGAAGAAAATATTCCACCTTTAAGGGTGGCAAACTAGGGGTTGAATGACTTTTGAGGTCGGTTATTTTAGTAATCTGTACTGAGATTATTGAATAGTTAATTACGAAAGTATTATGACGGGTGAAAATGTAATTAACATTTAAAAACAACAGACACAGAAATAATTCGTTATCCATATTTCACGACAGTTTTATACCAAATTATAATATAACGAAATGTGAAAATGTATCGTACCTACTAATCAGTGTTGCAAACTTTATTTTTCGGTCAGAAGGCACAAAAGATATAAGAAGCTTAATATAATAAAAAATCGCGATTTCTCATTTTTACAATATTACCTATTACACGCAATATACCTTTTTGTAATTTAACACACATATTTATATATGGTGTGCAGGTCGGTTTTAATTTAATTCGATGCGTGGCCTGAAATCTGTAATCATGCCATTTTAGACTCGTTTGTCAAGATACCCTTTCGAGGAAACAATTTGGGCTAGGCATGCTAAAAACTAAGAAAATTGTTGTGAATACGTTTCTTATCTCTGTCGTCGTATATTTACGAGGCATGTCCCGGCGGGACAATCAAATTTATACAAGAGGTTTAAGATGTCCCGTGCAGTACGGGTTGGTTGGTAACCCTACTACTAACATAATTGAAACCATGTAACGCCTTTTTACGAAGAACGACTATAATTAAAAAAGTACGTTATACCGTTTAACTTTGTCATAATGATAAACGAACAGTAGCGACACATTGGCCATATTGATGAAGAAATAATTAGTGGAATATTGCGTTATTTGTCCCTGATAGTGTTTGGGATTCTTTAACTTTTTTTAAATTAACATAACCCTTGGCTATGTTAATTCCTTACATTATGTCTGTGTATTTTAACTGCAATACCTACTTGCCTAACTGCAATATATGTCTGCCGCACTGCTACGTTCGCATGAATGTACCATACTGTCTTATTATATACTAATATAACTTTGGATAGGATTTCCTGCTATGAAGTCGTACACATGTAGGTAGTTTAAACATTATTCTTTACTTTTTTTATTTCTGAACTACCAGAATTGGTATTCTATGAAGTTCACTTTAAGTCAGGGTCGATCGATACGCAAAAGTGCGATCGTGCCCCTGAACCTTATCTTGTTTTTACTCTGCGATATAATTGTTATTCGCCTAAAACGAGTTAACAAAACTTTTATGATACGGGCTCATTCAATCAAGTCCAGCCTATTTTCTCACACTTGGCGGAATAGTAATAAAATAGGCGCTAAATAGGCGCCTTGACGTCGAGTTGCGGACACCAGCCCGTAGTACCAAGTAGTTATAAAACAATAACAATAATAATAATAGTTAGCCTTAATGGGAAGGCACAATGAGAGGGTTTGGGCTGTAGTTCCCACGTGTGATCGATTTGGATTGGGAACTTCTCATACGTAATTTTTTGCAGATGTGTGCTGGTTTCGTCACGATGTTTTCCTTTGCGGAAAAGCTCATAGTAAATTTCAAATTAATTTTTATTAGGGATAGTTATATCCTTTAAATGTATTTGTGCTGTTAAAAAACTTCCCGTTGCCTCTATAAAGACTATCAGGCATATTTTTAACTCCGATATTGTTGGAAAATATCAAGTACCTACTAAAGTTGCGAAAGTATCTAGAACAATACCTCTATTGAGGTACTTAATTATTATATTAAAAAGTTATAATTATATCACGGTATAATGTTTTGACTTTTAAAAATAGAGACTTTTATTATTTAGTTATGAAAATTGAAATTTTTTCAAGCAAGGAAGCAAGCAAGAACATCGTTATATGTCCGTGTGTTCTTTGTATGTATCCTGTATGGATGTTCACGGTGGTGGCCGTCTATAAAAGTCTAGAAGTAAAATTTTTGGTCTTTCGGGTCTAAGCTATATTGCCAATTGACATGTTATTGACTTCCACAAATGACTGACAAGTTGATGACAGACAAGTTTTAAAAATCGTTACGTTTATTGTTTCTGGGTAGTGAGTAAAACTGATTATTTTAGTAATTACATTGACTGTAATTATGTTTATTACGTAAAAGAGTACTTATAAATCTCCGATGAAACGATTGATTCCAGTCTTTAAAAAAAATATATATGTGGTCCTTTACCTTTCTCTCTTGGGGTAAACACAACTAATTACAATATAACATCTAGGTACTTCCCTTTCATCACTAACATTATAGGTATCACGAACAGAGTACTTAATCAGTTGCTGGACTTAAAATTCTGTTTATTAAAATTTATTTGAAAATAAATTGATTATTAAAATTAAATAAAAAGAAATGATTTACGTACGTTTCCAAAAGAAGTTACGCACGGAACCAAAATAAAGTGAGAGTGTAAAATAACGTTTGCTAATATTTAAACAATTTTCATTTAGATTTTGTGAATAGTACAGTCAAAGTCAAAGTCAAATAATCATTTATTCCATAGGTAAAATGTTTACACTTGAAAACGTGATTTTTAAGCTACTTTTTAAGCTACTGGTCGTTCACTACGCTGATCTCCCTGAGAAAAACGAACAAGAAAGTCTGGAAATTGCTCTTTTTTTTTAAATAAACTTAAATGCTATCATAATTGTGTGGAATCTAGACTCTTGTTGTCTTTCCATACTTCTTTATCTAAAACATACTCTTCAATTTTGTAACATGACTTTTCAGTTAAAATACTTTTAATGTAAGTTTTAAACTTAGGAAATGATAACCTAAATATATTTTCTGGAATCTTATTGTAAAAGCGGATCAGTTCCCCATAAAAGAATCGTTTACCTTAATTAAACGAAATCGTGGTACCATGAGTTTGAACTTAGTTCTAAGGTTAATATTATGGATATCTTCTTTCTTAATGAAATTATGTACATTTTTACGGGTATACAAAATATTTGAGTAAATGTACCGTGATGTCAGTACAGTCATGATACCAGTCTCCTTAAACTTTTCTCTGAGGGAAATCGGAGAACCTAAACAGTACACAGAACGAATTGTTAGTTTTTGCAACACAAATATGGTTTGTATATCTGCCGCTTTACCCCAATAGCGTTCTGGGACCCTTCCCAAGCATCAAATATATGTTTTAGTGGCGCTACCCCCGCATCGCTAGTTGATCTACCATTAGTAAACCCATATTGTTCACTATGAACATGAAAAATGTGATTCCTACCGAAATAAGACAGCAATTGACTCAACATAACCTATTCGAATATTTTACTTAAAGCTGATAGAATTGAAATAGGCCTATCGTTGCTAGGATCAACTTTCCTACAGCTTTTGAATAAAGGAATAACCTTGTTGTATTTCATCGAATCAGGAAAAATACCTTCGTCAACGCAAATATTGAATGTATTAGTTAAATGTGGGGAAATTAAGTATATTACTGAGTATATAACTTTAGTCGATATGCCCCAGAGATCTTCAGTTTTTTTTAACATGTATAGATTTCAAAGCTTTGAAGATGTCTTGTGGATTAACATGATAAAAATTAAATACACTGCCACAAACATTAACATTTTTCTTTAGGAGATCAATAGCAAGAGAAGGAATGGAATTTAATAATTCTGCAGTGTTTACGGCGATTTCCGAAAAGAACGATTCAAAAGCTTGGGCTACCTCATTTCTAGATTTTATAAATTTACCATCTAATTCTAGAACTATGTCTCTATCATGTTGTTTAACCCTGCCTGACTTTTTATTTATTATACTCCAAGTGGTTTTAGTTTTATTTTTCGATTGTCTAATTTTATCGTTGTGAAACTTAACCTTAGCAGCTACACATACTTTTTTAAATATTTTTGAATAATTTTTAATATATTCTATAAAACTGGAATTAGTATTATAAGTTTTCATAGCGTATAGCTTATACAAACGAGACCTACTCTTATGAATGCCTACCGTTGCACAGTCATTAAATTAAGTCTCCATATGGAAAGTTAGTGTTTAAATACATTAGTCAGTTTAAATACATTATCAAATTAATTATTAATATAACTAAATATCATGTTATATAAAATAGTTGCAACCTCCGGCCCATATACCGGAGCAGGGCATTTAAACTATTGTCAATATTATTTTGAAATATAATTATTCGTTCTGTGGTAATCGGTCTGCAGAGAAATTGGTCTACCTTCTTGCTCATTTGACAGTTAACTTAAGCAATTTATGATTGGTTTAAATACTGCGTCTGTGTTGCAAAAAATGTTATCAATACAAGTAGAAGCGGAGACAGAGATGCGAGTTGGTTCCAAAAAAAGATTAATCAAGTTAAAACTTTTATATAAATTAATGAGTCTTACAGAAGTAGAACAGTTTTCCAACAGGTTTAAATTGAAATCTCCGCATACTAATATAGTTTTTTTGGTTGGTAAAATATGTTTTAGACTATCTTCCATTGAAATTGGCAGAGATACATACAACTGATCCAATTCCACACATGAAATTTTATTGGCCCATTCAATAGAGAGATCTGTGATATCTTTACGCTCCTTAAATTTTAACTTACGCTTAATAATAATCATTGATCCGCCTCCACTTAAGTTCTTTTTTATGAACGAACTGACTATTACATCATTTTCTACTTTGTTAATTGCTTCGTAGTCTTTCAACCAGTGTTCTGTTACACAAAACACGTCAATGGAAATATGGTGTAAAAAAAGACTTATTCTAATGTTTTGCCAGAAAAGCCCTGAATGTTTTGATGTACCATATGGAAATGCTTAGACTTTTCTGTAGTCGAGTTTACTGGTTTAAATTGTGGTTATTAAGTATAATGTTGTTAGTTAGAGCAGGAACATTGTCGTGGGACTATCTTCTTCAACAGCGTCCTTAATATTAAAAGCTTTTTGCTAGTTTACTAGAAACTAGCAATATGTCCTAAATAGTCCTTAGGGGTAGATGTAAATTATTCTCAAAAAGTTTAAAATTCCTTACAAGCTTATTGCTGTCAAAACAAAAAATAACGTTACTATGACGGCATGTCAAACTGTAAAAATGTGAATTTAATGTGAGTAGTGCAGTGCTGATCATTGATATAATTGAAGTTTAATAAAGAAGAAACCTGATTCAATTAAAGTTTTTACGAAATTCGTATGAAAGCAAAATCAACCTAGAACCACTCGTCAAACTTGTTTATGAAGCCTGAAGTAAGACGTTAAACAATTGAATAAAAAAATAACTAACATTTTTTCAAATTAAGTCTGCAATAGAAAAGTGAAATAACCTGCCAGGTTTTTGAAAAATACAAACACTGCATTCTTTTTGGATTTTACTGGTGCAGGCGTGTGTATATACGCAAGTATTTGTAAAATAGTATTTCTTGTAAAGTTACTTCCTGAAGAGCAATTAATAAAATATGCAGGAAATGAACCAGCGTCTCTGGGAGTGCCTAACTTTACTATATCAATCGACTTTGGCACTTTCCAAAGTTCTTATTAAAAATAAAGTGTACCTACTATAATTGCTTTTTTGTATGTACAACAGCCCTTTGAAGTATATCACGAGAACATCTAGTGTATAATAAATTGAAAAGATAAAAAGAGTTAGTAGGTATCACTCGTATTACCTATATTACTAACATAGTCGCGACTTGCTCACGTTTTTATCACGTTACATACACAACACGCAACGAAAAAGGAAAGAAAATTCAGTAGTGTCTATGTAAAACCATTGTAGAGCTAAGGAGTAATGAATAAACGACTTTATTAGCCAATTGTTGCACTTGTAAATAAGGTCGTCATAAATGGCAGTAAGAAATAATATGCACTTTTTTTGCATAGATTTTCACCATATCGTGGCCTGTGATAAGACTGATTTAAAAGCTACTTATTTACCGAGAGACGAGTGCTCGTAATTGCTGCCTATATTTATCATCAGCGAGCTAATGTTATAAAGCCGGTCGAGTCTTCTATCCATCGCATTACTCGTTCAGTTATCAAACGCTATAGACCTTACGACTTAAAAGTAACTTTGACATTGACACAGTGCAGAGATGGCGCCAGTTAACGCGAACGATGTTTTAAATGGAAATAAGACTTATGTTGCTCCTCTTCCTGAAGCTACTACTGAAACCGGAGAAGGAATTAAAGGGTAAGTGTTAGTTCACGATATTATAAGGCTTATATTATCTTTCAAGAATTCATTCATATACGTCATGTTAGCATTTATTCAAATAATTAAATTTGTGTCAAATTAAGCAATACATATATCTTTCAAAACTCGTGATAGTGGTGGCGAATTAAATTACAAAATAAGCAATTAAAAACAAAAAATACAAGTGCAAAATTGAAGACGTAAATTGGTATAATCTTGAACACGATAATGACGTACACCCTTGAATTTATCTATGAATTATAATGTTCATGGCAATCAATGAATAAAAAGAGGAATATATTTAGATTCAAACTGGTGAATAATTTTATATTTATATATTACAAGAGTCTGGAAAACAGTCTTAAGAAATTAAGAAAATCGGACACTACCTAGAAGCTTGTGTTGTGCTTGATAAGTATAATTAGTTAGGAATGAATAAAAACCTGTCCAATGCATTCATTTTAACTTTACCCCATCTACGTTCTTATATTATAAGTTATATGGTTCAAAATGAGTTATATTAGGGATTTAGTTACGTTGTACTCTGTAATTGAACCTCATCAGTCAGGCATTCAGCAGGTCGAGACTTTGCCGGTTTGACAATGACACGCCCCCAACGCAGTTCCACCTTCAATTGCGTAATATACTTTATCAATTTTACCTTGCATAATAACGGTAGGTATAAATAACAGAACAATTCTATTTTTGGATACAATTTATGAACAGAATAATTATTTCATTTTCAGAATCACAATTTATAATTTTGTTGTTTATGTGCAATATTTGTTTTTTATTAAAACGTATTTTTTTTCCGTAATAATGCAATGAAACTGCAACAAGGCATACACCATGCATGCAAGCTAATTATTTTTTAAACGAAATTATATATACAGAGTGTTTTTTTTTTATAGCACAGTATGGAGAAATCCGAAACCATAGAAGATTCAAGGAAACTGTTTTAGGAATCATTTAGTCTTTTTTGTGAATACAATTCTTGCATAATCAATTATTTGGTCAAGCGTGACGTCCATAAAAATGAATAAAATTGATCAACTATTTTTATTATTACAGATAAACTCAGTTTCTTATAAAAATTATTTTATGTATTGGGAGAAAAGACTACGCCAAAAAATAAGACTAAATGGTTCCTAATGTAACACAATTTCCTTGTATCATTTGTATTTATATCTTCTATGGTTTGGGATTTCCCCATACTTTTTTTTTAAACTCTATATTTGTGGTAACGTCATCAACTTCCTGGTCGTATCCCTGTCTGCTAATAACATGCTATTAAAAATTCGGCCAAATTAAAATTCTATCAAGTAAGTTACTGGTAAGTTAGAGAACATACCATCATAGAATACATATATAATACTTTAATACATGTAGTATAGTGTTATAAACATTCGACTAAAGATAATTATGTAATTAAATGAGTATCGGACAATCAAATTATGCCACAGAATCTGCCAACGCAGAAATCTTGATTACGTTATTTTTATATTTTGTGTCGTGCCAATATTATAAAATTTATGAGATAAATACGTTTAAGCTAGTGACTTATTCCTATCTTGTTAATTGATTAACAGTTTAAAAATAACTTGAAAACCATAGATTTTAGCAACTGAATTTTTTTTCTCTAGTTTCACAATTTTCGTTGGTTCGTTCCGTGGCTTAGTTGGTATAGCGTCTGGCACGGTATGCAAGAAGACGTCGGTTCGAATCCGACCGGATCGAAGGAATTTTTTCTGAGTCTCTTCTAGATGTTTGTATTAATAATTATAACAAACTAGTGGAATAATTTCACAAAAAATAATTGAATATCAATTCAATTAAAATTTAATTCACAATTTTCGTTAACTTTTCACGATATTTTTTTGTTTGACCATGTATAGTATAGTATCTATTGCGTTGAGTCTCCAAGGATGACCATCGGAATGACTGGCCACAAAGACAGACTGACTAGATTGAAAGAAATTAGAACGACTTTCTTTTGGACAAAAGACGACGAGGGCAATTCTAACTAAACCTTCAGCCAACGAAGACGACTTCTCCAGAACATATTGTACAGACAGACTGTATAATACAATAAAATGTTACAATAGCTAGAGACCGCGCGATTTATTCACATAAATAACTGCCCCTATAGATTACAAGGTCTAAAATTTTAAAAAATATTCAATATTTATAATAATTAACAACATACAGTCAAGAAACAGCACGGCAAGTTTGACACTTTGATCTGCTTATCACAAACGATATATACAAATATGTAGAGTTGCATCGTAACGTGTTCCTGATCTTATACATATTACCGAATACTATGCAACTTATTACATATGATAAATAATTTAAACATTATTAATAGTACTATATCAAGTTTTCGATTAAGGTTTTCAGGTACACCATTTTGGTAGGTACCAAGTCAGAATAAAGTTAATTTTATATTTATAAACCGTTTATATTTAATTTACTCATGCTATAGAATTATGACTAAACGTAATTTGAACATACACGTGCACAGATGGGTCTGCATTAAATTTGCAAGTATAACATCAATTTAATAAGGTCTCTATTAAAATAGCGGTAACAAGTAAATCAAAATGGCAGGACGAAGTAATGTTTTTCCGTTAGAACCTTATTTAATACGGTGTGTATAATACTTTTTTTACGTAAGCCCAGATTACATTACTTAACTATTAACTCATGTATAACACACTAAAGTACGTCATCCGTTTATATGTCATGAAACTGTACTATTTTCTTTGAATATACTAAGTATATTTTGCTATTTATATATAGTAATTAAAATAGGCAAATACGATGAGATGATTGAACAAATTTATGTGATATTATTGTTGTTACTTCTTTCAGCTATTCATATGAGTTGCTACAGGAAATAGCAAATTTTCTGCTGTCGCGCACGTCAGTTCGACCCCGTATTGGAATCATCTGCGGCTCTGGGATGGGTGCGTATTGGAATGATGGTATATATTATTGTCTATTTTTTATAGAATTTTTCTCCTTAATTAATTAAAGTATAGACTTTCAATTAGTATAATCTCAGAAACCATATCACTAAGGCGCTCTTTTTAGTTCTGAACCAAAATTCCATTGTCTATGGTACTGTTACTGTACTGAAAAATTTCATTAGAGTCCTGTATACAAAACTATAATGAGTTTTTTAAAAAAGAACGTCGTATTTTTGCTTATTATAAGAGCATCTTTAAACATATCCTGTGTTCCTGAATAGAATAACGCCACTACATTTGTGAAATTATTAAAATTCAAATTATTTTATTAAATAATATCTCAAAATGTTGCATAATAGATACAAAGGCGTAATTTGACAAAAAAGACCTATTTATCTAAAATCAATATAAAGATTGGTTGTGTTTCATTATTTCACTTTACTTAGAAAAAGTATTGTATGTAGGTACTGTACTAAAATATCAACAGTGACTTTGAAATGTAGTAGGTAGTCATCATGACAAGTACTACAATTTAGTAAACTTAAGTATATAATTTAAATATTTGACTCAACATAATATAAACAGTCCAGGACCCTCGGTTCTACATTAGTTATAGAATTACATTGATTTGATCTTTCACGGCATTAACAAATTATTTTATTTTAAAATCCGAAACGCTGAGGTTTATGTTTTTACACACGATTAAGTCCCGATTTTAAAATCAAATAAAGTTATAGAATTTGAAGTAAAAATCCACATCGGTAACCTAAATGCAATTTTCGAAGTATTCGTTTGTAGAAATCGTAGCTAATTGTGTTAAATTATAAACAGGATCTCTAGCAGATAGCATAGTAGACGCACAATGTTTCCCTTATACGGAAATCCCCAACTTTCCCGTGAGTACAGTTGAAGGACATCAGGGAAAGCTTGTTTTCGGTCACATCGCTGGAGTGCCCGTCGTAGCCATGCAGGGAAGATTTCATTACTACGAGGGCTACCCACTTTGGAAGGTGTGTGTAATCATGATTTTTACTTGACATTATATTATCGTTGCCGCGAAAGTGGCTCGTGTCGTAGTATTTATAAACTTATACATAGTACCTACTAATACCTAGATAGTACATTAATTAAAGATGTTCTTTTACGGAATAGATACGAATTTGGTATTTTTGTTGGCTTAAATGAATTAGTGCAATCTTCTTACGCTATAAATGCTTGGCATAATGGTGAAAAGATTTTTCAAGTGGCGTTGAGCGAGGTGCGCCAGATTTACAGGAAAAAAATGATACATGGTGCGGAGAAGCTCCTTTCGGGCACCCTAAGTTTAGTCCAATACCAAGAAAATACCTGGATAGGATAATAGGATAATAATAAATAGTACATTATTGCAGAGGCCGGGATGTAAGGGATTGCTGGACGAGTATGAGTTACAAGGACGAGCGCCAGCGAGAACTTGTATTAATACCAGTCAATCAATCCCCGTTCCCGCTGAGACATGTCTAGAATTTTTCTCAAACAATGTGAGGAAATAATAAAAAACTTAAGAGAGGAAGTTGTATAAAATAATAATTAATATTAAAAATAATATTTAACGTATTAGGGCAATTTCTAAAAGAAAATGTTATTGTTTTTCCAGACACTTTAGTGGTAATCTGCTGAAGTTCTGATGATGTATTTGAACGTGTATCTATTACTGTATTTTCGTTATCGCTCTTCTCATTAGCACTCATTTTCGCGACCGAAGTTCAAAAAAGACAAAAGAATACCAAAATATTTTAATTTAAATGTTACCGCAATTTTCTTTTTTTTAAGTTAGCGGTAAAGGTAGGAGTTTTTAATTATGAACACTGGCAGTTGATAATGGATTTTCATACTTACTTTCCAGACCTCGGAAAGAAGTCGCATGGTCCATAAATGACACACGAACACGTCAAATATTAATTAATATTTTATTACTTTTTCTATTGTACCTACATCGTCCTTTCTTTAGTCTTTTATTATTTCCTCACATCGTTTGAGAAAAATACTATATAGGCCTCGGCGGGAACGGGGATTGCTTGATTCGTACTAATACAAGGCCTCGCTGGCGCTCGTCCTTGTAACTCTTACTACTCTAGCAATCCTTTACTTCCCGGCCTCTGCAGTAATGTACGATTACATTTAACAATAATGTAAAGAACAAAATATCCAATTATAATAAGGCTAAGGAGAAATTGTAGGTATATTGCAATTTATGTAAGCCTGTGATCATCGAGTATAATATAACCAGAAATAGAGACGAAATAAGGGCCATATATTCCTGGTAACACATTAGCGATACAGCTCTTATAAATATCAACTCCCGTTTGCACTGAAATATAGACAGGCAACTACTGACCTGTGCGTACGTCTCCGTATATTCCAATAAATATTCAGTATTTATTGTAATAAAGATAATATCTCTAACAATGCCGTGCTGTTCTATTCAGTGGTGTGAGAAAGACATCAAAACATCTAATTACAAAACAAACGGAATCACATTTCATCGGTAATTAAATATTAAATATGTAATTTTGCAATTTTTGTCCATTATAGCAAAGCTCAAGTTAACTGGTCGATTTGAAGTGAAACAGTTGACGACACCCGTCAATTGTTTCGAACTCGGGCTAGCCAATCGGAGCGCAGTTATCACAGTAATGATGTGGCAGAATAGTTTTCAAACAAGTTAAATGACATTTTGTCTCTATTTCTGATTGTATACTCGATGCCTGTGATTCATGAATCACCTTCATGTTGCGAATTTAGGTTTTGAATGTTTATTTACGTCTTTGTTACTAATCTAAAAAATTACCAGTTGATAGAGCTTAAATACCTGTATTATGATTAGGAGGCAAGTTAGCTTAAATACTAATAAATATGTAGATAGTTAATTAATTATTTTGGTATGTGTTTTTTGCGAAGCTAAAGATAATCAGATAAAATTTAAGTGGGTAATTTTAAGGTTAGTAATCTATACCTAATTTCGTTGGCAATTTTTATTGTTTAACTATTCAAGTATATTATCGTGTAATATTAAATAATATTTCAGGATTACTGCACACTTATATTAAGTAATACTTCATGATAATGTTCTAGAATATTTAAATGATATTAATTACCACCGATATTTGCTAAAGAAAGGTAAATTGCGTGGTCGAGTGACTTGCACACCGCTTTTCACGGTGTCGCCAACTCTAAGGTTCGATCCCAGATCGATGTAGAAAAACGAACTTTTCTATATTGTCTCGAGTCTGGGTGTATGTGGTACCGTTGTTGCTTCCGATTTCTATAACACAAGTGCTTTAGTCAGGGATCGGAGCAACGTATGAGATGTTGTCTAAATATTGATTAATTTATTATTTATTTAACTTGAAAATTACCCAAGTCGATTGTATTCATTGTTCAGTATGGATTACTTGACTTGTCGCGGAAGGGAATGGATGCGAAATTTTGTAACGAAATAGCATAATGAACTGTATGTCAATTTCGTAACGTACAAACTACATACGATACGATAGATGCGGAATTTTAGAGACTGCGTTAGAATTCTCAGGAAGAACAACAATAGAGGTCCTTGTGAAAGAATTTATGCAGGTAAGTACTGCAACCTTAGCAATTTCTGCCGCCAAGCAGTAACGTGAATATTACTGCGCTCCGGTTTGTAAGGGTGCTAGTGAAATTTTCCTTGACCTTCAAGCATTATACAGGGTTATTTGTAAAATACTAATAACCGCGCAGAACTGTATTACTAACATCATAAATAACAACTTTTTTGTTCCATAACTTTTAATAAGTCACCAGATTTTACTTTCATACAAAAATAAAAATATTTAAATAGAACGCTCTAAAATAATTTGTGCAAAACTCGAGAATCGTCAGGAATCTCCGACGCGTCTGAGGACGCTTACACGTTTGAACTTTACTCCTTACTACCAAATATAGATTTTAAAAATATCAGATAGAAGATACGAAAACACTAAGAAGTTTATTTATTGTCTTATCATGATTTATCAAGTCACGAAACAAAAGTGATTATTTATGATGTTGGTAATCTAATTCTGCAAGGTTGTTAGTATTTAAAAAATTAGCCTGTATAAGCGACTAGTATTACCTAATTAACCGACTTCAAAAACAGGAGAAGGTTCTCAATTCGACTGTATGTATTTTTTGTATGTAGGTTACTCGGTAACGCCGATGATCCTTTTTGTTGGAATGAGGATACGTCATTAGTGGTCCCATTTAAATTTGAAGAAAATATTCCACGTCTAGGTGTGGCAAACTAGAGAATGAATCCGGTTTCGCGCAATTTCCGGTAACCGATTTCATTGAAACTTACCAAAAGGATGTAATTCCACGAACGTTTGAGGTCGGTCTTTTTAGGTACCTACTAAAAAGACCGAGTACCACTCTGTACTGAGATTATTGTACATATTATTTATTACGGAGGGAACGAAACTTACTAATAAACAATACCAGGGGTCTTGAGAATATTTCTCGACCTATTTGGTTTGTTTGTTCTTGATAATGAATTGACATTCGAATGCTCGAATCGCTGAGAAAAAACAAAAGTTATTTCAGGAAGGTTTTTGTGTGTATATTCATCGCGCAAATTATATTCTTAAAATAACTTAAGTTTTATAACTGTTTATCGTATGTTTCAGTATTACGTCTGCACCACTGCCAATGCTGGGTTGACTAGGTCAAATATGTAATCAAAGTAGTAAATAAACATTCTGTATAAAAATCTGGAAATTGTGATTCGGCTGATGTAAACGGGCTCGACCCCCAGCGATGTAGGTTATCTTTTGTTATGAACCCACAAAGACGACAGAGTAAACCATAGATAATACACTTATATTTGGAGTGAACTACCTACGACTGATAATAATATAACGCTCAATGAAACTTTCCTTTATCAAGTAAACATAATTTACCCATAATGAGGTGTGAGAAATTTAGAACGACTTTTAGAACGGATTTAAAACTCTGAGAGATTAGAGAGAGTAAAAAAGTTAAACCTACAATCGGACATTATTAATAAAAATTTGGAAAAATACCTCCGAATTTTTTTAAATACGGGATAAACAAGTCCATAACAGTTGCAGTGCTGATCAGAGCTTTAAATTGCAAAGATCTGAGGGGTACTGCCATGGCGTCCATCACCCTGAGGCATAAGTTGCAAAGTCCCAGGAGCCTGTAAGTTCACCGTGCACCCTTTCAAACTGGAACGCTGTAATGCTTATAAATGTATTAATGAAATAGGTAAAGTGGCGTCTTTCCCGAATGGACTCTTTCACAAGAACCTCTACTGCAACTATTCATAGATCAACTCTTATTATTATTACGTGTAAAATTATTATAATTATTATTATCTTATTGCTCTTAATAAAGTATCACTATCACATCATACATTTTTTTAACGCTTGTGGTTTATTAGTAACTCCATGTTTTCTAAATGTTTGCAAAGCATGTTTAGTAGTTTTATCCTCCGCCATTAAACCATGTGAGATTATATTTTTATTCATTAGGTTGACTAGTTGGATTATTTTTATGCTCATAGTTCTTGGCAAGACTTCTCTGTTATGATGTTTTAGGCTGAACGTTGTATTTTTCACCGACTTCAAAAAAGGAAGAGGTTCTCAATTCGTCTAGTTTATTTTGTGCATATGTTACGCGTTTACTTCGACATTTGAGAACCGATTTCGACGATTTTTACTTTGTTGGAAAAGAGGTACTTACCCCCGTAGTAGTAAGTACCATTTAAATTTGAAGAAAATATTCCACGTGTAAGGGTGGCGAATTAGGGGATGAATCCGGTTTATTTTATTTCACCGACTTTCAATGAAACTTGGCACATTTTTGTTATATGAAATGTAAGTGCGCATTTGACCTCCATCTCACCTGATGGAAAAATATAACAATGCACTAAATATTTCCTATTCACTATCGCCTTGAATGCCCAAGTTATAACGTTTAAAAAACAAGTCTGCAGGCAAGGAATTCCACTCTATAGACGTACGCCATATAAATGTGGAAGAGCAACGCTTCGTGCGAATCTTTGGAACATCCACAACATAGGGGTGGAACCCAAGCCTACGCCTAGTCCCCGGGTGATGGAAAGGATAGATCTAATTTTAATGAATAGAAAACACAGTGAAATAGGGATAAGCAATGCTTCTGAGGTCGATTTTTGTTTTATAAAAAAGTTATGCTAGCGTTGGCTACACTTAGAATATTACCAATTATTGACTGGGTAATATTTGAAAGAAAGAAAGATATTTTATGTGTACTTGCTCTTTGAATTTACTACTAAACTTTGAATCTCTCCACAGTGCTGTCTACCCGTTCGAGTGATGAAGCTCATTGGAATCAAGACCTTAATAGCAACAAACGCAGCTGGTGGTTTGAATCCAGATTTCAGAATCGGAGATTTCATGATTGTTAAGGACCACATCAATATGATGGGTTTCGCTGGCAACAATCCTCTACACGGACCAAATGATGACAGATTCGGACCACGATTCCCGCCAATGAGCAAAGCCTATAATTATGAATTTAGAAAAATTGCCAAAGAGGTAAGGAATCTGGAAACCGTACTTTCATAACAAAATAGATAGATAGATATATGTATAGATATACACTTTATTACTCAAACGGAAGAATAAAAACAGTACATAAACAGCTTAAAACTAATATGGGCATAGACGATCTTTGAGGCAGAGGAAAGCTAAAAAGAATGGGATACTACTAGTGTGCCAACGATAAAATTTTAAATGCATTAATAAAAAATTACATTATATTATTACCAAATAATAAATTATCATATTATTATAGTAGGTATACCTACATAACGCACTGTATTACAATAGTGTTGTAATTAAAAATATGTGACATTCGAGATTATAGTATTACTGAACGTAAAATTGTCTACACGTGAATAAAACCGTCATTAGGATATTGTAAGAAACAATGAAATAGTACTTTGGGTAAGTATTAAGGGCGGTAATTAAGAAATTACTAACGAAAGATTGTTAGAAGCTCGAAGCCGAAGGCTGAGGGCTTTAATGACTCGATGTTTGTATAATTTTTACCGCCCGTGGTATATACAATGTTTTTCGTCACATCAAAATCCAAAATATCAAGATTGACGTGCTCTGGGCAATGATATTATACTTGTTTATGCTCACTGGCTCTGGGTATATAAGCAGAAGAAAAGGCAATATGGAGGATGATAAGAACCTTTACGCGAGTACACAATAACGCCTAAACAGATGTATGTATCAACGAATTATTTTGTTTTATTTTTAATTGAAAAATGTTTTCAAAAATCTAAACAAATCTGAAAATTGCACAAATACGTCGTTTTCTTCTAGTGAAAAGAAAATTGTTTAATATAAAATGTATGTACATTGGTTAATTAATAATTAATACAAACTGATAATGCGAAAGTAACTCTATCTGACACCTAAACTGCTGAACCTAATACATTTGGTATAGAGATAGATGGAACCTAGGAGAAGGACGTAGGCTACTTTTTATCACAAAAATAAATCTTAAAGGAGGTAAAATAGGGGACGAAAGTTCCGTTCCAAACCAATCATGTCTTAAGTACCCAAGTAGTACAGTAAGGCTACTCGAAGTAATTATCCTACGCCGACGAAGTCGCGGGCACCAGTTTGTCGGTTTTAAAAATAAAAATATCACGTTTCCGTAACCTGTTCAAAATCTATCAGTTTTGAGTACCTTAAGAAACTGATCAATTATTGAAAAAAATACATTAATTAATCAGCGATATATTAACTTCTTCACATTCAATATCGATACATTTAATAATTGGATTGTTTCATAAAAACAACTAAGTTTCATAGCATCTCGGGGGTTATCGAGGTTCGGAATTGCTGCCATACTGCACGTCATATTAATCGACATATTACAGACGACTCGTTATCTCTATGCCTCTGGATTTATTCAAACTAACAAAATTTATTTTGTGTTGACGAAACAATATTTTTGATAATTTCTGTAAATCGGGCTCGCTCATCTGAGTTTCTCGAAATTTTTTGGGCCAAATTTAATTAGAAATTTACCGTGAGCGTTTTGGTGAAGGAAAATATCGTGATGAAACCTGCACGTCGAAGAAGGTTCACAAACCTCGGAAAACGAGTGATGTCCCCAACCAGCAGTGTGCCAGCGTGGCAGACCACGGGGCAGACTATGGCCTAAAGCCTCGCCTGAGAGGAGGCCGAACGGATACCATGCTGGTCTGCCACGCAAAGGTCCTGGGTTCTTTCCCGGGAGATTTCTTTTTTATAATACTAAGTGATGGGATGAACAAGTCGTGCACCTGGTGGTAAGCGACACGCCTGTCAACAATGGTTGCAGTGCCACTCATAGCTTTAGGTAAATAGCAAAGATTTGAGGGACACTAGCACTATGCCCGTCACCCTGAAGGTGACAAGTCCCGTGTGCCTGTAATTTCACCAACGATTATAAAGATATTTGTAATTATCTATATTAACACAATTATTCATATAAATTTAGCTTGAAGTTTAGTTTATAAACTATATTGAACACTTCATTTTGATCTTAGCCAAACGTCCGACAAGAGAAATTATATTACTATAATAATTTATTAGCGACGTCTCTTGTCAGCCGCTTGTAGCTGTAAAGGTACCTGGGATGAATGAAGAAAAACTTTCATAGACTTCTCACAAATGGCGCTAGGGTAAAAAGTCGTTAAAACAACCGAAAACAAAGATCTGCAACAAGCACATAGAAAAATGCGTTGGGTCTGCTGGTTCGTTTAGCTTAGTTGGGAGAACGTACGCCTGGTATGCTGAAGATGCTGGTTTGAATCCCGCCGAATCGAATTATTTTTTCTTTGTATTCGATCTTTGTATTAATAAAAGTAAAGAATAAATCAATAAAAAATGTAAATTAATTTTGTCACAAGTATTAGGTACGTAAGTAGGTAAATACACCGAAAATTTTTTTGTGCTTAATAAATCTGTGAATGACTAGGTAATCTGTGAATGATATCGGCAATGTTTCTGTTTTCTGTTCAATTCGAAAATATATATATATATTATATATATATATATAGTTACGATTTTTAATATATTCTACAACTCATATTTACTTCAAAATCAAGCTACTAATATAATACTACGCCATTAACTCAAACGTGTTACGTGTAGTAAAAGTAATACTAATCACCACTCACGTTCTGATATTTTTAGGTTGCCGTAGAGTTGAATTTAGAAAATATCGTACGAGAAGGAGTGTATGCTTGTCTTGGTGGCCCTAACTTCGAAACGGTGGCAGAACTGAAAATGCTCAAAATGCTCGGTGTCGACGCCGTCGGCATGTCTACAGTACATGAGGTTTGTATAAACAGAGTTTTTATGTAGGAATTTTATTCAAAGAGCTGATCGTCTTTTATTTTTTGGGTTAATTTTATGTAACGTGTATGTTGTAACCATTAAATCTATGGTTGTAACCGTCATATTGACCTACCAATAAAGGTCAATGATAACCATATGCCACCGCGAAGTGCAAAGAAAAAAACCATATTAATAACGGTCTACAATGATTAGTGAAACTTTGTTAAGTCATAGCCAAACCGATTTCAGTTTAAAGTAGCTAATTAGGTGTCGATTGCTTAATTACCTTATTAATTAATTTTATAGCTTATAGGTTAACAAATTATCATAAAAGTGTTACATTGTCACAATAACCCTCGCCAATCAATATTTGCTGTTATTGCGTACTTAACTGTATATTTAAGTAAATAAATAGTAAGATAAACAAAGGTTTATCACAAAATTTTCAAAAAGTAAGCTTTTTACACAAACAAGTCATTAGAACAACTACATTTCCTTATTTTAAATAAGACACTGAATTTCGGAATGTTTTGTGATTATTATAAACATGCAAAATTGCGTCATGGGGTATCTATTAGCCGGTACGAAACAATACCTAAGAAAGACTTCTTCTTTTTCTTGAGTGTTATAAAGAGTGTTTTGCAGTCATTGAAGGCAGCCACGGATTAAATCTACCCAAGATTTTGGTACGCCGTCGTGTTGGCTTTCTAGAAAATTGTCACCGGAAGAGTGCAATACAGATAACGGTGCGCCCAGGTCGTTAAAATGGTGCTTGTTTCACTTGTTGTAGAAGTTAGTAGCAACAAAGCGAAGCCGAGGGTCTTCTAACTTGTCAGCCTAAAATGAGAATTTAATGTTTTGATTCCAGGTGATCATAGCACGGCACTGTGATCTAACAGCGTTCGCCTTGTCTCTAATCACAAACGAGTGCGTGACGAGCTACGACGACGACAGTGAGGCGAACCACGAAGAAGTTCTTGACGTTGGTCGCATGCGACAGGATGTACTCAGCAAGTTTATCGCTCGGGTTATCGAAAGATTCGATAAAGTACAAAATAAGAATTAAACTATTGTTGCACGTCAACGTTGTCCTGTTTTCAAAGGTTGAAGTAGTAATGATGCTTACTTACTTACCTCAGACAAAAATATTGAGAAATAATTTGTACCCCGATAATTTGTCCACAAATAAGTATCAAAAAAAAAAAGTTATTCGAAAATGTCGTAAGTATGTATTTGTTGAATTGTACGTACAGTTGCATTCGAGGCTAGTAGGTACACTGAGCCCACTTTTCATTGTCATAATTACCTTCCACTTACAATATTGTATTCTATATATGTATATATATATATATATATATATATATATATATATACATAT
>NW_020653740.1:682873-733319 GCF_003589595.1 Hyposmocoma kahamanoa | reverse complement strand
AACAAATATACGCGATTTAAATCCGGAAAAATAGTTTCATTTCCTATGTGTAACAATCGCGAAAACCTAAAAATAGAGTAAATGTCAGCGATTAGTACCATGTGAAATAACACCTTAGGTCAAAGAGGTTCGTATTAATATTATTTGTTTCAGTTTGTGGAAGGTAAAGGGGTTGTTTGTTTTCGTATTCATAAAATGATATTATTTATTCAGTTTATATTTGTCGCTGTCAAATGGCCACCTCTTTGAACTATGTAGGTACATTATATACTAAATCTATGAAGTACATATATATAATATAGCACTTCTACCTACTTTTACGATGAGTCCTAATTGTTTTTTCATCCTCTAAGGTCCTAATAGCTAGGTTAGCTGCCAAACAGAATGTCAAAAATTACAAGAGAATGAGAACGCGGGATTTTGTGCACATGTTAATATTGTAAGGCCAAATATTAGTAAATAGACATGAAATAGACTTATTTTCATAGTTCTAGCCTAATACACAGATATCGTTGGTTCTAGCTTGCTTATTTAATACCGGTGCGGTCACATGAGTCCGACGTAGCCTATTATAAACGGAACAATTATTTCGTCTATACTCCGGGGAATCCTACCGTAAGTAACTCACTCTGCAGAAGGTGCAGAAAAAAGTAAAAATTATAGGCACTGAATTGCCATTTTTTTTTTGTTTGGCGTTGCAGTTATAATTATCTGTCTAATTAAGTATGCGATTAAATAAACATAAAAAGTAAGCACTATATACTATATTACATATAATTCATAAGTAATGTAAATAATATTTTTTTCCATAATTTATAGTAGAATACTTCAGTGATCATGACATATAAAAATCACAGATAATTCTCCATCACTAATATAGGAAATTTCACTACAAGCAATATTCTATAGAAAAATCTTAAGAAATACAAAGTTTTATCACTTTATCACAGATGAATAGCCGTTATTTATATCAATAACATTATATTAAATAATAATTTGACGACGACTGTGGTGCGCGGTTATCCAACGGTTTACACTGTGGGCTCGATAACGATTTATATGAAGAGACGAAACAGATTTTCTTTATTATTTTTTAAAGTTGTAATACAAAGATTTAGTAGTTTAAAAGTTTTTTTTAATTTTGTTAAGAATTCATTAATAAAACACTATCTTACCTTTTGATACGGATAACGTTGGAATTAAGTAATGTTAATTTTATACTTATGTTTCCGTCTACGATAACGACAAATGCGTCAATGAATAGATAATTTATTATATAAATGTAGGTCATATCCTATTATTTTAGGTGTAATAAAGTTTTAATAACTTTATTTATGATGAAAAAACTAGACCATTCCTAGAAGTTTTAAAGTGATTAGACATAAATAGATTAACTGAAAAAAAAATTATGACTAAGAATAAATGTATACTGTTTCCTGTTGAATGTTTTTTTAATTTGCACCGTTCTGCAATTCTTTCTTTATGCGAAATTCCTCCTCTTTTATTATTGTTTGTGTTGTATGATTGGTGTGTATGTTATTACTTACATACAAACATACGTTATAAAATCACTCCATATTGACATCAAATTGTCATTTATTACAAAATAATCATATCTCTTCGCTATTCAAATATTAAGGACTTTTAATAACAAGGTCAGTCACGAGAAAAGAAATATCACTAGGCGAACATTGGTGAGCTACGGGAAGAATCAAAAGCTCGTGATTCAGTCAGGTGAACAACGAGAAGAAATAATTGTCCGTTGCCCACTGATGTGAAGTATAATTTAATTCAGTCAGGGGGCCCGCGGCAAGAAGTGTTAAAAATACTTATAAATATGAAGAAGTAAGAAATAAATTTTATGGTAATTCATATAATTTTATGAAATCGAAACAATTTTTTCCAACAAAAACACTTTTACTAGATAAAATCGATTAAAAAGAGTCGTAATTCCGATCACAATCTAATTAAAGCCATTCAATTTGATCGCACTAAACAACAAAAAAACTGCAATAACAGGCTTAAACTTTTAACATACAATAAATTGCTTTAGAACTAAACTAACAAAAAAGAAATGTGTTAGATCTGAGCATTATTTATTAATTCATTAATTAATAAATAATTATTATTATAATTAATAAATTAATTCATTACAACCATATTTGCTAACTCCTTTCGAAATTCTATTAGACTTGTACTTTCTTTCAATTAGTGCAGAGTACCATGTTTAACAACCATATACGTACATACATGTTCACTGTTCTTCAGAAGTTATTATTACAAACGTTATTATACATAAATAAAGCATTTATATAGAACAGTAACATTTTTGTATATAACAGTAGTTTCTTCCTATTATGGCATTTTTACACATGCAATAGCAGAAAATTGATAGAAGATATAGCCATAATATAATAAAAAAACAAGCAGGGTAACTGCATATAAGCGTAGTAGCGTAGCTTGTAGGTGTGCTGCTCTGTGTACGGACGCACACATTCGCATAAACTCGAGGTGCATTCACAATGCATAGCGCGGGTTATCGCACATGCCATTTATTATAGAACTGAAGTGTTCGTTCAATGTTTGTAAAATTACGTCAAATAGTAGACATGTTTATTGTTGTGTTTGTGGTGGCTTGAACAAGAATGCTTTTTTTATAATATTTAATGACGGGACGAACAAGTTGTGTACCTGGTGGTAAGCTACACGCCTGTTTATAACAGTTACAGTGCCACTCACAGCTTTAATTCGCAAACATCTGAAGGGCACTGCCACTACGCCTGTCACCCTGAGAAATAAGTGGACAAGTCCCATGGGCCTGTAATTTCACCAGCACCCTTACTCTTCAAAACCGGAACGCAGTAGTGACAACAATACTGCTTGGCGGCAGAAATAGGCATGGTGGCAGTACTTCCCTGGACGAACCTTTCACAAGGAGCTCTACCTTAGAGAGCTGTACTGATATTGTGTATAGTGGTTATTCGAATATAACACGAGAACCCCTTGCTCTATTTGTTTTATTATACTATGGTATAGGGTCAAATTGTCAAGTACATGTAACGATGCATGAGACACGTCACTCTATATTCAGAACTCGTCGCGCAATTAAGTAAAATGCTCGAGCACAAGATAGCGTGCACACGTTCATTTGTCAGTATACAACATCCTTCAGACGTCTCTGTCATCAGTGCTAATGCTCAAAACACATCCGACGGACATGGCGACTGACCAACTCAGCATGACTTCAATGCGTATTGCGATTCATTAGTTCGGTACATTTTGACTAAAAGTATTATACGTCATTATTTTGTCTGTGTGTATACAGCGACACAGTCCACTGGGTTTATTTATTAGCAAGTGAAAGTAAGCATTTAGAAAAACAAATAACGTTTTAGATAAACCTTTAAACGGTTTGTTCAGGGTTATATATACCCTGAGTGTACATGCATGTTCGACCTCACTTCACCCTAACTTCAACAAATTAAAAGATATTGCAAACACTGTGAGGTTCAAAATGTAAGTTTGGTGAAATTATAGGCACATGGGACTTGTCAACATACGTCTTAGGGTGACGGGCGCAGTGGCAGTGCCCCTCAGGTTTTAGCGATTTTAAGCTCTGAGTGGCAATGTAACTGTTATGGACAGGCGTGTAGCTTACCATCAGGCGCACGACTTGTTCGTCCCGTCACTAGATTATATATATTATATGATATTTTTATAGGATGAATGAAGTCATTGGATGTGAAAGATACTCAAAAGTAAAAGTTGTTCATTGACGAACATAAGGACCTAGTTAAAGGAATTAATTAAACAAATTAACACTATAACAACACATCATTCATATTTGAGCTCAGGCTTCTTGTAAAATAACGGCGCAACTTCCCTACAAGCGTAATCAATACACGGGTAATGAAATTTGAATCCGTTTTCAAGGGCCCTTTTAGGTACAACATGCTGTCCCTGGGTTAACATCATTGCACGTTCAGGGTTCAAAAGTGTGTTCAGCACGAATTCTGGTACTGGCAGGATAGCAGGTCTTCTGAGAGCATTTGCGAAAGCCTGTAGAGAAATAATTTATGTTTATTAACTACACCCTTAAGTGATATACTAAAAACTAAACTAAGGTTGAGGTACTTAAAAATTTATGATTTTAAAGAACAACACATAAGACTATTTTTTTGTCCGCTATAGCGGATAGAATCAATTTTAGTCAATAAATTTTTTGTAATGTGAAAGTCTCTAGTGGTCAGTGAATGAATATTTTATTTATTATGTTATAAACAATACGACGTAATACGATAAATATATATAACGATATCGATAACGAATAAATAAATACTGTTTAATAATTGGGGAAATCAATTTTAGTTATTATTTTTTTGTAATGTGAAAATCGCTGGATGTCAGTGAATGAATATTTTATTCATTACATTATAAACAATACGACATGATACTGATTTTTTTCTGCCACCAAATTGGGGAAATCAGTTTTAGTGATCTTATTTTTATAATGTGAAAGTCTCTGGCGGTCAGTGAATGAACGTTTTATTTGTTAGATTATAAACGATAGGACATAATACTGTAATGTTTTTCGCTAGAATAGAAAAACTCAATTTTACGGCCATGAGTTCTTTCGGGCGGCCCGGCACTGAAGATTCTATTTCACTAAACAACTGTGTTCGGTTATAGAAAACACGTTACCCTTTTTCAAATATGAAATTTCTTAACAAAAGCGGCGGCGGTGCAACGCCGTTAGTGGAAAAACATTACAGCCTTTGATCGCAACAAATTGAAAGCTGGAGGTATAAAATTATATGATTATAAACTTTACAATTGTTACTACATTTAAGCTTTTTTGCAAGTATTTTAAATGATAGGTAACAAGCTACTGAAATATTTTATCAATATTACATATTATATTACGTTGATAATATTGTAACGACGCGCGCACCTATTGCAATAGGATGTTTGTGTAGCTATAATGACGACGTTGGAGTCAAAGGAAGTTTCAGTGGGTAAAGCCGAGCAACTTCTTTACATGCTTCATCTATTGTTTTATATCGAAATTTAAACCCAATTCCTTCAGCTCTTTTAGATATCACATATTGTCCAGTGAGTAACATACGGGCGCGTTCTGGGTTGTACAAAAATTTCAGAAGTAGTTCAGGGATAGGTAACAATGCTGGACGTCTTAGGGCTCTTGCAAAAGCCTAAAAAAATAAGTAGGATATCAATTCATACAAATTAACGTACATATTTAAAACTGTAGATGGCGACATTTGGATAAAATAAAATTTTAATAATTTAAATATAAAATATTGAACCTCGAAACTGTGTAAAATATCAAATTGTCGTACCAAATGCGATGTATAAAATAAAAAAAAGAAATGCAAAATTATTTAAGCAACATTTTAGGAGCGTTCAAATAAATATTATTTACAATTGGTGAAAACGATAAACTGTCGCATGTTGTTGAAAAGATAACAAATCGAAGGTTTCTTAAGGTTTACTTTTTGATTTGTTAGTTCGCATGAGGTTGTATAGATGGCATTTCTTTGATTATTATTCTCAAAACTAAGCAGGTAACGTTTTAGCACTGACTTTTACTTTAAAATATTGTAAGTATAGTTAAGAAGCCTAACTGTTTTATAATATGTTATTGTATATATAATCAACGGCTTAACAAGAGTAATACCCTTGACAAAATGTAACAGTTGTCATCTATTGGCTTTTTCGAATATCATTACAATAGCATCGCGGGTTTGCTTGGTATAGTCTATTGACCAGCATCGTTAAGAATAAAAAAGCGTCCGAATACGCGGACAACGGACATTTCTTTGTATGACAATAATGTCGTACAAAGAAATGTACATAAGTACTAGTAATATTTTTTCTTTTTATTGATTGTAATTATTATCTATAGATTAGTAAGAGAAAATCCAAAAAATCAAAGTTAGTTCGTATAGATTTCAAGGAAGTTGAAGTCGTCATGTCTATGAACACATGAAAACCACCACGTCTCCAAAAAGATAGAGGAAACGTTAGAAAGTACTGGTAGGTTAACTTTAGTGTTTAATTCACTTACTTAACCTACCTGTGTAAATTCTTCATTTGTAATGACTTGTGGTGCCACTCCATTCACTATGCCTTCTATTTTAGATTCTATAGCAAATTGTATCATTCGACAAAGATCATCAATGTGAATCCATGGGAGGAACTGCTTTCCATCGCCTAAACGTCCCCCTAAGCCAAGCCAGAATGGTAGAAACATATTCTTGATCATACCACCCCATCTGCCAATAACCACGCCAGACCGAATTATTACCTAGAAAAGAAAAAAACAAAAGATTTGAAATTTAATGTTTAATATAAATAAACTCAAATAATCTGTATTTCATAGGTAAGCAAATTATGCGACCAGCGACCAGATCTTTACTCCCTGATGGGTATAAAGCTAACCTGGCCCCAATACGACTAATATGGCTGAAGCGAGCTTTCCGTATCGCTTTTTTGCAGGATCTAGCGGCTTTATTAAAGGCGATGACTCGGCCCGGAAATTGGTTTCTCAAAATTTCCATCGTTGTGTGAGAGGTTGCTCCGTCCTGCTGGAACCAACAATGCTCGAAACCCAATTCAGCAACTTGCGAGGAAAAACTCGTTTAACATCTACCTATAACGATCACCAGTTACGGTTCCGGTGGTTCCATCGTCGCCCCTAAAATATAAGGGCCAATCACTTTTTCACTGCATATGCCACACCAAACAGTAACTTTAGGGGATGCCATGGCTCTCCTTACATTACATGTGGGTTCTCTATGCCCCAAAAACGCAAATTTTGTTTGTTAAGTTAATCACATAAGCGGAAATGGGCTACGTAACTCATTATGATTTTGGACACGAAGTAATCCTCTTCTTGCACCAAGTTTGACAAATGTGCATCAACTCGGGAGGTGGTCATTTGACCGATTTAATTTTTTCAACTTAATGTCATCAATTTCACATTTTCAAGTAAACTTTTCGTCAAAATGGAGGTAATTTTTTTTTCATTTCTAACAAAATGGTAGCTAATTGTCATTGTCACATTACTTTTGCGCCACCTTTTATATTACAAGCCACAAACCTTAGATAATGATTGTCACCTACTACCTGGTCACATAATAATTATACTGTATGTATGCAATGCAAGTTACAAACTGTATAAGCAGTTGGAAATTAAACAATTTTTTGGGATCTAAATCAAGTATATTGTTTTTTTTTTTTTTTTTCAAAATCCAATGTCTCAGGTCACACACGATCAGCCATGATAATGGGAAAAATTGTTTCATTTCGTACGTGTAACAATCGCGAAAACCTAAAAACTCCACGTCTAAGCAGTGTTTAATATTTATACACTTACAAGTCTTACGGGTGGTTTTATATCGGCTGCAGCTTCCCAATCTTTGCACAAAGTAGAAAAAAAGTCTTTCCCAGTAATAGCACTGCTTTCATCATACCTACAATATGGTGAAGCCTCATAAGCACCTACACCTGTTATGAGAACAAAAACCTTAGGTTTATGTTTGGCTGTATTCACTGCCTTTGCAAGTGCTTTAGTTGTATAGATGCGAGAACTGGCTACATTTTGCTTGAACCTGGAAAGGTAATAATTGTGACAATAGTTTATTCAAGGTTTGAATTTATTCATTAACAAGAACAGTATAGCAGTTATTCTAGAATACACAATGTCATGTATCATACATACAGGGTGTCCCACGGCTATGCGACATGGATAGAGAGCACGTTAAATATTGTACATAGGATGTTTTGCTTTTTTGGATATTTTGCTGACTGTTTGAGCCGGAGCCTCATATTGAAATATGAATACTGACGGTAAAATGCATTATAATTCAAGCCGTGGGAAATCTGTAAATTAATATACAGTGATGACAGTGTGACAGAAAGGTCCTATTATGTTTCATTTGAAAACAAACAATTCTAGCACAATAATGTAGTTTCCCAAACAGATTTTCAGTCGACTGGATATTTTATATGAGAGCTCAAAACTTTTCAGCGAATTTAATATTATGTTTGTATAAGGCTATAATGGGTATTAAAAAAAGATAGTATTAGAATCAAATTAAATGTATTTATCAAATGTAGTAAGTTGTAGCCACCTTAATATTTTTAGCAATACATAAAAGAATACATACAACTGTCTAACAATACAAAATGCCTAACAATAACATATTGAAATTATAAATCTGTGTTCCTAATTTCACTGTGTGTCTAGGGCGTGTGACGGGTTAATAAGAAATATTTACCCAGGAGTCCATTTTTTAGTCAGATCCATGACTTGTTGACCAGCACAATTAACAACTGCATTTGTCATGGGTAGCAGGCCGGTACATTCAAGGTCTGTCCATGAAATGTTGTTAATGCCAGGCATACGCGATACATTTGTAACAGTGTAAGAGCTACGTATTAGAAGCTCCCCTAAGCGAGATCCTATGAAACCAGTACCACCACCTATGGGAATTTTAAAGGTGAAATTAAACTGGAGGGGAAGATTCTTGAGTAGCTAATATCAAAAGGCGACAGAGTAAGTCAGGGCAAGGCGGGGAGAAAGAGGAAACGCTTGCAGTCTGGAGGTTAGGTTAAGTTAGGAAGTTAGGATTTTTAACATTTTTTGGTTGGAATTTATTTTTTATACTACTCTAAATTTTCTTGATTTATTTTTAAATAAATGTTTCATATTTATTACAGTATAGAACACTTTTAGTCAACTAGACTATTATAAAATAAAAATTTGCTTACCGATTAATACTCGCGATGTCGCCATTGTTTGATAGTTTTAGATAGTACTTAATATATGTAAAGACGATTCTATCTCTTCAAATAAAAATTATCAACTGCATTTCGTTTATAATAATACTTCAATTAAATGTACAACAGAATTCACAATTTTTACTGGTGATTTCGTTTTGTGAGCGAAAAAGCGAGACTTTCAATTGAACAGCTGATGTAATGTCAAAGTTTAGACGTTTATTTTTTAATTTACTATTTTCAAGGAATATTTTTCTCGTAATTGGTTAACCGATCAAACACAATATTTAGTAGTCAGTATCATACGTCGTATCACTGCTGTACTCTTTAATTTGGTCGCATGTTAGTAACTGTCAGGCTGGATTTTAGGTTATCGTAGGAAAGTAGTACTTCTTATTATTGTTAAACATCTGAAATTAAATATATTTAGTACTATTTCAAATAGGTAGTTCGAAATGTTGTCTATTATCAGAAAATATATATATTTAGAACTCATATATCTATAACCATTTTAAAAATAGTTCATTAAAATTTTACGGCAACTCTCAATACCTCATTTAAAAGTAATAAAGTTGTCATAATGAAGAAAAAAATGGCAATAATACTTTTTGCCGCAGTGTTGCCACTTAAGAGATTCCCCAAATTGCCGGGAGTTTCAACTCGATTGAGGATTTTGTGGTAATTGGCGCTATGTAGGGAAAATGCGGCAATTCTAATTTCTTTTTATCATTTTGCTTAATCTATCAATTGCTGATACATCGCTAATTTGATGGTCACTGATGACACTATGATGAACGACATTGATTATAAAATTATTAGCATTATTTGGTAGGCAGAGCACTTGGTTCTGAATTGTAAAATTATCAGTTGGTGCGTGTTGCGTACTCGATCCTTCCTCCTGCGTAGGCCGGTGCCAGGTAATCAGCTATTGTTAAATAAAGTCGAGCATTTGGTACGTTCACACCATAACTTGCTACTTGTCAGCTTCAAATATTAAAAGGTCTAAATTTGTCACCAAACAAAATTCTAACACACCCTCCATAACGTTATGAAACTAGAAAACAGACACTGGCAGAATTGAGACTAAGTAGACTAAGCAAGTAACTCGCAAACCATTCATTAAGAAAGAAAAGGTCTAAATTTAATTTAACTCATTGATTATTTCTAATCACGCGCACGCATAGTATCACCAAATGTGCAACAAATAATTATATTACTCAATTTTGTAAGGTCAAGAAAAATTATTTGTCCTTTTTCAAAGACCCATTAATGTTGGATCTCATTATAATAAATAAACTAGAGATCGTCTAATTTTAGAATTTGCTGCACAGTTTGCATTTTCGTAATTCGTTCTTATATTACCTTGATTTTTGGAATTGGCAACGCTGCATTGCTTCTTTAATGATTCGATTCTTGTATTTAGTTTGTGTTTGGATTCGCTCTGGGCCTTTTGGAGGGAAAAGTGTCGTTTTTATTTTGACTTTCAATTATTTTGTGAAATCTAGTTTAAAGTGGAATAGGATAGTGCTATTGTGCCTTAATCGAAGATTAAAACGCGAAATTATACGAATCTCGAACTAAAATACCCGTATCGGCCCGTTCTAAGGAATCCCGAGTCAATCCAATCACGCCGCCTCAAATTGCCTATCCTTTTTGTGGTGGCCATATTTACAGAAATATAATTAAACGTTTATGTTTTCGGCTGAAGGACTTTGTTTCCATGGCCAGCAATAAATTAAAAAAAAAAAACTTTAATGATTGTCGAATTTGATTTGTATTATGCGAATTATTAGAATTTTGTTGTGATAGTTTAATACATTTTTATTATACGGAATAATAAAAATATGATTCCATTGTACATTGAAAACGGTGTCCCATTGGTATGGAATTCTCAAGGTGAGAGGTTTGATTACGCGTAGAGCGTTAACAATATCGGTGGTTTAAACTTCTGTATTTGTTTACATTTCAGATTGGCACGATCTACGGTCTAAGCACCGAATTTGTGGAGCACTTATTGGTTCACTGCCTTCCTTTCCTAGGCAGAATGATTTTACAGGTGATTAAAAAACTTAGCTGATCTGTTTAATAAGGTTTGCTTTTTTGCATTAAAATTTTATTATACTAGACATAATGTCGTTTTGCGTGCGCAAAACTTTCCCTTTGACTTAGGTTTTCCCGGTTACTCAATTATCATGGGTTCTAAATTCAAATTTTTATTCTATACAGTTATGTAAATTTTGAGATGAGGCAACCTTAATCGTTGTAGTTACAGGAAAGCAGTTCTAAAAGACTATCCATGAATTTTGAAGATATTTTGATTGGCATACACAGATTTCGAAAGAATAGTACAATCAGCAAGATAAAAAGCAATTTTTACAAAACTTTTTTTATGCCATTCGATCCGGTCTCTGGTAAAAATCAATAGTCTCTTTGGGACCAACTGCGGTAAGAGTACTCTAAATGTCAGAAATCGCAAAAAACTTTTTACCATACATTTTGTAGTAACCTATTTAATAATCAGTTATTCTAGGTAGTTAAGGAAACTAACAAATTGACAATGTATTATGTATTTCAAAATAAAAACAATAACGAAAAGCAAAATAACATAAAAACTCTTTGATAGTAAGTGCTTGAATTGATTGCCTCCTTGGTGGATGCATCGAAGAGCAAGAGCAAGTAGTGGCTGATCGTGATCAGATCAGGCCTACGTGGCCATTTGATAAGACTATGTGTTCCAATTAATTTGTTTCCACACTTGAGAACATTTTGATTAAAAATCATCTTAAAATTGACAATTCTCTATTAACAAAACAAAGCAAAGCTGTTCCAAATTTATAAAATAGTGTATGATTATAATTTGGTTTTATTTAAGTCTTATTTGTGGAGTAGTGGCCAGTTTCGTTTCTAGCAAAAATTTTTCATTTAAAATATATGGTAAAAGATTTTTTGCGATTTCTGCCATTTCGATTACTCTTACCTCAGTTGATCCCATAGAGACTATTGACCCTTACCAGAGACCGGATCGGATGGCATAAAGAAAAGTTTTGTAAAAATTGCCTTTTATCTTGCTGACTGTACCATTTTATCAAAATCTGTGAATGCCAATCAAAATATCTTCAAAATTCATGTATAGTCTTCTAGAACCGTTTTCCTGTAACTACAACAATGCCACATCCCAAATTTACAACCTGTATATAGGTCAGTGACATTATACTAATTCTATGGTTAATTAGTATATAGTTTCAAAGTGCGTGCATATTAGTTGAAGTTTGACTGAGTAGTTTTATTTGTAATTTGTGCAATTAATGTAAATGCAATGATCATAAGTATAAGTAAAATTCATACATCACAAGAAAGATCATAAGTAAATAAGATCATTGTGTAAATGCCCAGAAAGCTTTGGACACATCGATATACTCGATGTTTGGACACTATTTCAATCATGTTAAATAATCATTATTTTAAATGACCTTTTTTATTTTATTTGCCTTATTATAAAATACCAATTCTTTTTAGGACTTCCTATGGCTCTAATGACAGAAGAAGCTGCGTTGTTGGTGGAAAAAGGAATATGTGAACTCTACCAATTGCCAAAGATAAATGAAAAACCCCCAGAAAAGGAAAAACAAGAAATCTTAGCACAAGAACAAAAGTACTGTACTATTAGTTAGGTCCAAACAAATACAACAGACTTGCAAAGTCCCAACAATGCAGTCATCTACTACCACAAAACTCGAATAGCTCTAAAGCTACTTATTTGTGAATGTTTTTAACAATTTAATTCTAAAAAGCTTTAATACTTACAGTACTTAATAATATTTTGAACATAGTATTGTTAACTGGTGGATATTTAAGTGATATATAAATATTTTGTTAACAGAGTTCTAGAAGAACAATCTGAAGCTCTGAGAAAGCGTAAAGTAGAACAGTTGTCTCAGAAAATTGACATCATTATGGCTGGCAAAAAACAAAAACTTTTATCAAAAGGCGTTACAGGTATAGATGACTTCTTTATAAGGTGTAAATGACAAATTAGATCAATCTAGTATAATCTAAATGTAATATAAGTGAGTATATAATTACTACTATAAAATAATAATTGTATTATTTTATAGTAGTAATTTCTTCTCCTGACATTTGAAACCTGTGTATAATTGTTAATACAAAGATCAAACACACACACAGCTGGATACAAACCAATGTCTTCCATCAAACCATGTCAGACGCTATGCCAACTAAGCCACGGAACAAACTATAGATCCTACGAATTTTTCTATGTGCAGTTCTTGTTCTTGTTGCAGGTCTTTGTTTTTGGTTTTTAACGACTTTTTTGCCGTAGCGCCATCTGTGAGAACTCTATGAAAGCTTTTCTTCACTTCAGCCAGGTACCTTTACAGGTATCAGCAGCTGACAAGAGATATCGCTTTAATGATTGTAATTTTAAGTTTATTGAAATTGAATGTCACGATGTTTGACCACCATGATATTCAATTGTTTTTGTGAAATTACTGTCTATAAACTGTTTAACTTTAATTTGTGGACATTTTAAATGTAGTATGTTTAAATTGAATTAAATACTGTAATTTTAACTGCTTTAGACTAAATTTATATTGCAGCGGAATGGAATGGAAGCGAATTTTGTAACGGTATTGTAATAGCGTAATGAACTTTATGGTCGATTGTGCAACGTACAAACTAGATATGAGCCGAAAATCACGTCTCGCGTCTTCCGCGGAATTCTCGCGCAAGCTCGAGAATGCTCGCGCATTCGCGAGAATTCCGCAGCTGCCCTCGGTGACGCCTGGTGGATCCGCAGGAAGTGACACGAAGGCAGGCGCAGTGTGACGTCTTGACGTCGAAATTCTATAGCAATCAATAACACATTTTAATAAAGCGATACCAGGTCAGCTTGCGGTAGCTGGTCAAGGTGCCGGCTGAGTGAGAATGTACATAAATCTCTCACAATGTGTCACTTACACCGTTGAAAGCCGAAAAATCTAATACAAAGATTCATAACAGACAGAAGAATTTCGTCGAACTGTAGCTCCCAGGTTCAAATTCTGTCAGGTCAAAGATTTTTCTTCGTGTTCTGTCTTAGTATTAAAAATTATTACAAAGTATTTTACAGATGTCAATCTAGACAAACAGGCTTTGCTGCAGGAAGAGATAAACAAACTGCCATGCTTAACGCCAGGAAATGTGCTCGTGCATTTGCCTACTGAACACTATATACCAACAGGTATAGTTGTGATTATGATAAATAACTTTAATTCAGTACATAAAAAAATGAGGATATGTACAAACATTTAATTCATTCAGTCAGTCATCGTATATGATTATTACTGTATGAATTTGTATGGGATTCAGTATAGGTAATAAATATCCTGTATTATAATGTTTAATCGAGAATTTCGAATTTCGACTGAATTTTTCATTTCCATAGTTCACGTAAGTTATAATTACAGCGTGACCATTGACTTACAAATAAATATAAAGTCAATGAGCGTGACACATTGTTTAACTCAATGGACGACGGGTCTAATACAAAAACCACGAAAAAAATGTCCCAAGTCAACCTATTCGAAATTTAAATTGTAATGTCATCGCAGTATCGCGCTGTCAGTAGAACAAATGAAGACTAAAGCGGAGTGTCGCGCTCTGTATACGATTTTAGCGCCTTACAAGTGCGGACACTTTTTAGCGCGGACCCGACGTCCATACAATGAGCGTGACACATTGTTTAACTCAAGTATAATGCTACATTCATTTGTATAATAATGCATTATTTAATATGTTTTCGTATATTTTGTATTTGCAGAAAGAAAAAAGTTGGATGTAAATGCACTAAGATCTGGCCTAACTGAGAGAGATAATGATATTAGGTATTCAATATTTAAAGACCTCTGGGAAAGAGGGTATTATATCACTAGTGGTTCCAAGTTTGGTTCTGATTATTTGTTGTATCCAGGTAAAAGCTCTGTACAGAATGTTGTATTTATATTCGCATAAATAGAAACTAAGCCTAACCCACCCTTTGTCTGTGAATTGCGGGAGCGGAAGACACTAGATCAATTATTGGGCGTTTCCCTCCCTTATTTCATGAAAGGACGAGCTTATGGCGACTAAGCTATTATAAGTATAATAATATAATTCCATTTCAGGAGATCCCGTAAGATTCCACGCCATGTACATGGTGCGATGCGTCTGTGACCGAACCACACTATTTCGTCCTGCAAGTCTAGTATCTTTTGGACGACTTTCTGTGGCCGTTAATAAATTAGCTGTCCTGGCCTTTTGTAATAGTTACGGGAAAATTGAATACCAAACACTGCAGTGGCATGATAGTTAAATGAATTCGTGAAAACTTTACTCGCCATTTGAAATATAATTTTTTATTTGTAATTTTTTTGTATTTAATTTCAAAACACCCATATTATTATTTGAAGCAGTTTTAAGTTTCCGGAACTGGCCACTTACATAAACAATATTCAAAAAGTAATTACAACATTTGAAAATGGACCTCTTCGGCTGTAGAGTACAGTTTGTTTCATCTGACTGTCACTTGTTTTTACATTGTGGCGTCGTTTTAGAAATTGGTTGTCTACATCACCAATGGATTTAACTCGTGAACATTTTCGTAGTATGATTTTCTACGACTTTCAGTGTAATTTACCAGCTCAGCGGAGCTTCGCTCGGCTTCAAACTGCTTTTGGCGATGAAGCACCATGCAAAACGACTACTTAAAGGTTGCAGGTTTGCAGAATTCAAACGCGGTCGTGTGAATCTCAGCGACGAATTTCGTGAGTGTCGTCCGTCCACTGCTGTGAACAACAAAAACATCGATGCTGTGCACCGTACGATAAAAACAGACAGGCATGTGACCTACCATGAGATTCGGGCATCTTTAGGCATAGGCATGAGTCAAATACAATCAATACTACACAAACGTTTGGGTGTGAAAAAGCTGTGCTCCCACACAATTTGACTGAGGCTCAAAAAACGGATCGCGTCATTTGGTGCAATGCCATGCTTACCAGATTCAACGAAGGGGCGTCAAATTTGGTGTGGGACATAGTAACTGGTGACAAAATATGGATTTATAGTTACGATCCCAAAACAAAGCAGCAATCGAGCGTATGGGTCTTTCGAGATGAACCGAAATCAACCAAAATGGCGCGAGTGTGCAAAGTGCCTCTAAGCGGATGATTGCTTCTTTTTTTAATAAAACTGGACACGTGGCTACTGTTGCTTTGGAGAATTGTTGCACCGTGAATAGGGATGGGTACAAAACCATTTGTTTGCCGGAAGTTATTGACAAACTCCGTAACGTAACGATAATGTCTCACACGAACATACAGACAAATGAATTTTTGAAGGTGAACAACGTTGGCCTTATGAGCCAACGCGCGTACAGTCCCGACCTGGCACCGTGTGACTTATTTATTTCCAAAAATTCAGAACCAGTTACGCGGTCAACGATTTTCATCACCCGAAGAGGCTATCGAAGAGTATGAAAAATGTGTTTCAGAGATTCTCACGGAGGAGTGGTACAAATGTTTTCAAAATTGGTTATTCGTATGAAAAGTGCATTATCGCTAACGGAGAATATTTTCAGAAACAATAAATTCATTTCTGACCATTTATAGTATTTTTTTCTTATTCATTCCGGAAACTACAGGGCCACTGACACACATACCATTTCAATTAATTTAGTGGAATAGTTTCCAAATTAAAGTAGTTTTGGTGACTAGAGCAGAAAATTTTCAAAAAAGTACATGAAAAATCATAACTTCTAAATTTGTAAGTCAATGCTTCTAAACTATTGATTTTCGTAAAACTATTATAATGTCCTCTATCCACAGAACATTATACTCACAAGGAGCCTCTATGTGAAAAAACTTTTGTACCACTGAAAATGGGCCACCTATATTTTGTAAGAAATATATAATCGTAAAATAGAAAAATTATTTTCATTATCATTTATTTAAATATTATAAGGGTAAATAAGCTTATTCCATATACTAATTTAAAAAGTTTGTTAATTGATATTATTAGGTTTCCGAAATGTTACCGTGTAGATGGCGTGTCGGTGTTGATTGTGATTGGTCCGAATACTTTATCTACCAAATTCGACTAGCCAATGACATTGCTTTTAAAGTTCCCTACTTGCGAAAAATGGCGGGAATTGAAAAAGAAGGGATTTACGAGGCAATATCTTGAGGTGAAAGAAAAATTTATGCATTCGTATCTCATCAAATGTTAAAGTTAGATTGGTCAGGAATTATAACGGTATTTTGTGGTTACAAATTTTGTTGAGTATATTTTAAAGTTCTAGTATAAATTGTTGGAGGAATAGATAATTTAATAAATCAGTTTGGTTAATACGGCGTTTTATTGGAGTGTTTGGAAGAAGTCTGCAAGTCAGAATTGGGAACGAAACACGTGAGTAAATTTGTCGTCATTATAATTTTTTAACTTTATTTTGTTTGTATGACCGTGTGAAGCAACATACACCATTTAAACTGACACCTTGTTTTTGTTACGTGTCGTCATACACGAATAGAAATAAAATTAGTCGCAATACTAATGTTTCCATCTACTTTTGTAGAAAATATTTTTTTTAGATATATATTTTTGCTGTTATGGATAGCATATTCAAAATTTAATAATAACTACACATTTAAATAACCTCTTGTGTGTGCAGTACGATGCGAAATAAAGGCAGAATTATGAAATTGCTCTCTATACTAGTAAATTATACATCTATTATCAAGTGAAATGAGAATAAAGTAAAGTAAGATTGGTACAACAGGAAATTGTTTCCTTTTATGTATATTGATACACACGGGTGGCAATAGTTATTTTAATAACTTAATTCTAAGCAGTTTTCATAAGAATGAGGTACTGCTGCTTACCCACTAATACGTCGGCATAGCAATAGTTATTTTAATAAATTAATTCTAGGCAGTTGACTCACTCTCAAGTGAGGTACTGCTGCATATTGATACATATATATTGATGGCAATAGTTATTTTAGAAATTTAATTCTATGCAGTAGTCATAGCAGTGGGGTACTGCTGTTTATTATACCTTGTTATCCTTCCACTTTTATGATTTTATGTGAGTGGACATAAGCTAATGGTTGATAGACGCCTCGACATTACTTTCATTTGTGACCGTGCATTGACGTGATGTTAGATGATAATAATCTATCTACAGTTATTGTACAAAAATTGTGTCGGTTATGTTTTCCCGTTTCAGTGAGAATATGGATGTGGCTGAAAAATCTTCTCGTGGACGACGATCGTGGGTACCATCACAATCGAGGGCAGAGACCCCATATGAAGACGAAGAATGGTTGGATGAAGAAATTTTAAGGGAATCTGTAACTCGTTCCTTGAGAAACAGACGGAGCAGGAGCCGAGCTCGTCGTTCTAAATCACGATCTAGAGATTCCAGACATCGCAGCCGATCACACAGACGTTTTGACCAGTGACGTGAGCACGCTTCACGTGAAGATGAACGTAATACTACCAGGTCACCCCGAGCACGGTATCAGGAGCGAAGACGCGAACGAGTACTTGAACCTGATGGTTCAAGTACTCGAATCGAAAATCGAAGTCGTAGCCGGTCACCAGCTGGGAAGCATAGGAGGACTCCAGAAGGCGACGGCGATACACGTGAGTTGTTTACTAAGTTTCCTAATATGATTCAAGGGTTGAGACAAAGTAGAAACAAGGAATCTTTTTCTAATTCCAACCTTATTCCGGAATTTGATCCTTCGTTGAAGAATCAGACTATAAATACCTGGTTAATGAGAATGCTATATTGTATGAATGGACTGATAGGCAAATTGTACATTACGCATTACCAAAGCTCGCCGGTATGGCTAAACTTTGGTATGAAGGATTACCATCCGTTTTGTTTAACTGGTCCGAATGGCAGGGCAAGCTTAGGAATGCATTCCCTGCCGACGAAAACTATGGGCAAATGCTCTCTGATATGTTGCAAAAACGCGCAAGGTTTGGAGATTCGTTAGAGACCTACTTCTATGAAAAAGTTGCCCTAATTAATCGCTGTGGCATTACTGGTAAAAGAGCTGGGGAATGCATACTACATGGAATTGATGATAGGTCTGTACGGGTAGGTGCAGAAGCGGCACAGTTGGAAGACCCTGACAAATTATTAGCATACTTACGAAACGTGAAGGTTAGGAAATCCGATTCAGTTGTTAGGCGGACTAACAGGGATGAGAAGAAGAGAATTACGTCCACCAACAGACCCCCTATAAGGTGTTACAACTGCAAGGAAGAAGAACATCCTGTATCTAAGTGCACGAAACCTATTAAGAGGTGTAGTAAATGTGACGCTGTTGGTCACTTAGATTCAGGATGCTTTCGTTCCTCAAACTCTCAACAGACGACAACGATTTTAACGATAATGAACCTCCTACTAATGTTTCTGACAAATACATACAAGAGGTAACGATTAACGGTAAGGTTAGGGTATGATTTATCGATTTAGGAAGTGAGTTAACGTTAATACGTCATAGTGACGCTAAGGAAATTTTTGGCGAGCTTAATAGTACTGACAGTCGTCCTATGGTTGGTTTTGGAGGTGCTGTCGTGAATTCTATATGTAATTCTAATGTCGTGAAAACCGCCAGAGGGCGCCGCGAAGTAAACATCGGAATTATGTTCGATTTGCTTAAAATTATTTAAATTGAATAATTAACTTCGACAACGCGTTAAAAACAAAGGTGTATACGCAAATATTATGTGCAAGTGTTTGTAAACATTTTTATATACTAAATAATTTACCATAATATACCAAAGTGTTAAGACAGTATCGTTTCAAAATACATGTTAAATCAGTGTAATTCTGTGACAAAATCATTTCAACATCTATTATTAAACGAAATAGTAAATATCTGCAAAGATTAGTTAAGTGAAACGTGCATAATTTAAAAATTTTAATAAATATTTATCAGTTATGTAGGTACTTGACAGTTGAAATGATAAATTGGACTTTGGAACCTGTTTGACATGTGTTTAAAAATATCCAAACTCAGCGCGCTTCCTACTAGCGGTTAAATTCACCACTGCAAGTAACGTCGTGGTGGTCGTGTGGCTACTACAGTTGCCTTAAGCGCTCGAGTTGCAAGTTCGATCCTGACCGGGTGATAGTCAAACAAACAAGTTACAGAGAAATAGTGCCTAAATATAAATGTTATATCATAACAACATGCCTTTGACTAATTAGTGTGAACTAAGACATTGAACTGTTGACTTTGGACAAGTTATTATTGAGTTCTATACATTATTTTGTGTGGAGGTGGCGTCATCAAAAACTTAAGTCGAAACAACGAAAATTTTTCTGTTGTTTTTTTTTTTTTTTTTAACCGACATTAAGAAAAGGAGGAAGTCTTCAACTCGGTGATGTTATTATACAGTTGATTATTTAATTTTATAACAATAATGGCTCCAAGAACGGAAAGGTGCACAGTATGCAAAAAACCTATAAAAAGAAACTGTTATTTGTGTTGCGCAAGTTGTAAAAATAATTACTGTATTGAAGAGTGTTCACAAGTCTCTACCAAAAGATTCAACCTTCTAGAAAAATCACGACGTACCACGTGGAAGTGCAATGTGTGCACCAAAGCTAAACGTTCTTCAACATCCACTCCAATGAAAGCGAAATATAAGTCAAAATGTCGTAGTGCAGATCCCGAACTTAAATCTTCACCAAAACTGTCAGGGCAAAAGTTGACCGATACTAAATTACAATCAGATATCGAGAATGTGGGACTACACAATACAGAGATTATTCATATAGAAACCCATAATTCGTTTGAATCACTCTCAATTAGCGACAATTGTGATGATGTAGAGGATAGACCTCTCGCCCGAATTAACAACTATGACGCAATTGAGGAAATGGAAAAAAAGAATAAGATACTCCAGGAACAACTCGATTTCGCGCAAGTTCAAATAGAAATACTTCTTTCCGAGAAAACCGCACTGCTGAAAAATATTAACAAAAAAGATTTAAAAATCTCATCCCTCCGGCATGCACTACATAAACAACAACAATCAATAAAAAGTCATGATAAGAACGAAAACGTCTATATAACTAAACAAAACCTATGAACTAATAAAATCGCATACAACTATGTACCGGCGGACAAGGAAACGCAGGAAGACATCTTGGCCACCGACAATTTGATAAACATGAGAGACAATAATGCCGCGCCATACGATTCATCGTACAATTACACGAATTGTGACAGTAGACCGGCGCATACGCTCTCCCCGGCGCCAGCGCCACAACCACTCGCAGAGCCGATGCAACATAGCAGAGTGAATAATAATATTACGACACATGTTTATTGTGATAGATTAGGTAAAGACTTTGGACCCTTACTGAACGTAGAAGTACACAGCTCCGTCATAAACCATTGTATGCCGAATGCAAGTTACTCGCAAGTAATAAATTCAATTGTGAACAATGAGCAAATACACAGTAATACCAACATTGTAATTCTGATAGGCAACAGTCAAAATATAAGTAAAAAGGACATTATAAGCGGTTTTGATAGGTTGTGTAAATTAGGCTCTAAAAAAATTATGCATTGTGCATTTCCGTACTCAGCGTCTCTGAGTACTGAACAAAACGACCATATTCATAGGATGAATACACTTTTATATAACATGACATGTCATTGTGACAATCAATTAATATTTTTTGATATTAATAAATTTATTAACAATTTTATATTGACCAAGGATACAATGTACCTTCGTAGAAGCATTAGATTAAGACTAGCAAAATTAATAGCGTATAATTTAAATAACTTGGACTGTATTCAGACATCATGTAAAACAGTACATTTCACTGATCTTGTGCAAGCGGCCCCATGCCATGGTGCACGCACGAATGAGGTTGGACTGTCTACCCATTTAAACTAGTTAAGACGACAAAGGGAAAGTCAAGTATCTTTTCAATTGCTCATCAAAATATTGCAGGCTTTTCCGGCAAAACTCATGAAGTAGAATTATTTCTCGAAAAATATAAGCATGACGTGTTATGTCTGACCGAACACTGGTTAAAAGAACATCAGCTAATGTTTAATTTCAAAAATTATAGTATGTATAGTATGGCTAGTGTATTCACACGAAAATCCACAATTCGCGGCGGCTCAATGATATTTATTAGACATGGCTTTAAGTCTAAATCTCGAGAAGATATTGTTGGATTCTCGGTTGAATCAAAGATTGAGTTATCATGTGTCGAGCTGGAGATGTTTATCATAGTGTGCGCATATAGACCTCCATCTAGTGATAATTATAATACGTTTGAAATCGCTATGGAAGAAGTTCTAAGACTATTAAATAAAAGTAAAAAACAGTTGATTGTATGTGGAGATTTTAATGTAAATATTCTAGAGCATAATGCAACGAGTACCCGACTGATATCGTTATTTCAATCGTTTGACTTTAAAAATGTATTTTCAGAACCTACTAGAATATGCGCCAGTACAGCTACATGCATAGATAATATATTTTGTAATTGCGATTATCTAGATAAAAATATTTTCAACTGTTTAAAGTCAGATCATAGTGGTCAAAGTGCCAGTTTTACAACAATAAATAAACAATACACATTTAAAACTCGTAGTAGGCCAGTAACCTCACAACGTGTTGATAGATTTCGTGAAACGCTAGAAAATTATCTTCCTATACCGGACACTCACTCAAACAGTCTTGGAGCAAATTGCCACTATGAACATTTTTTTCGGACATTTATACAATCATTCGACCATACGTTTAAAGTCAAAGAAAAATATATTAATTTAAAGTTTAAATTCTGTGACTGGGCTACTATAGGCATTATAAAAAGTAGGGAAACACTGTTTAGTCTTTACGAAAAAAAAACCTTCACACGTGGTGAACAATTTTTAGATTATGTTAGAAATTATTCTAAAATATTTAAACAAGTTTGTAAAATTGCGAAATCAAACTTTATTAGCGCTAAAATAAAATCCTCTGATAATAAAATAAAAGCAGTATGGAAAATTATTAATGCGGAGACTGGTCGTATGCAACAACGTAAACCACACATTACTTTGAAAACTGATCGCGTATTACTTAAATCTAGTCTCGAAGTAGCTCAGGAATTCGAAAACTATTTTACAAATATTCCGATAAAAACCACCGCTAACTTGGACTCTTCTTCAGTTCGGGCTTACAACTTATTAGATCAAAACTTAAATAAATGTGAAGTGAAATTTAAATTTCGTACTATTGATCCTCACTGCATCGTTAAAACGTTTAGATCAATTACGTCTAAAAATACGGAGGATATTTGGGGAGTGTCCGTAAAACTTTGTAAATCTGTTATTGATACTTTAGCTCCATACTTAGCATACGTGTTTAATCTTAGTATTACTGAGGGCGTTTTTCCTGATTTATTAAAATATAGTAGGGTAGTACCTTTATTTAAATCAGGGGATAATACAGACCCTGGTAACTACAGACCTGTTTCTGTTTTACCAGTGCTCAGCAAGGTTTTTGAGAAAATCATGTACAGTCAAATAATAATACATTTTAATCAAAACAATTTAATACAGAGTGAACAGTTCGGTTTCACGAAAGGACGCTCAACAACTGACGCGGGGGTGGCCTTATTACAACGAATATTTGACGCGTGGGAAGAGTCCCAAGATGCCATTGGCATTTTCTGCGACCTAACGAAGGCATTTGATTGTGTAGATCATCAGACGTTGCTGAGTAAGTTAATGCACTACGGGTTTGACGACACAGCTCTATCTTTACTTAATTCATATTTGAAAAATCGGGTTCAAAAAGTGCAAATTAATGAATCAAAGTCTGCAGGCTCTCTGGTTGCCATGGGTGTTCCTCAAGGTTCTATATTAGGGCCTCTTCTTTTTATAATATATATAAACGACTTACCGTGTCTACTTCGGAAATTCAATGATATTGTCTTGTTTGCCGATGATACCTCACTTATTTTTAAAATACCAAGACCAATAGTAGGAAACTTGTCTATAGACAAGGTAAATATAGCTCTGTCGCAGGTTTCGGATTGGTTCGCCGCGAATAACTTAATGTTAAACGGCAATAAAACAAAATGTGTACGGTTTTCACTTTCCAACTCTAAAGAAATACCTAATACAGTAGTATCACTGAATAATGAAGCGTTGGATTATGTCGATAGTACCGTCTTTTTGGGCATTACAATAGATTCAAAATTACAATGGGGCCCACATATAAGAAATTTAGTGAGTAAATTAAGTTCCGCGGCTTACGCGGTTAGGAAAATTAGGCAAATGACGGACATACGAACGGCTAGACTCGTGTATTTCAGTTATTTTCATAGTCTTTTAGCATATGGAATTTTATTATGGGGACACGGATCTGACATTCAGCAAGTGTTTGTTTTACAAAAACGGGCAATTCGTGGTATTTATAATTTACGTTGTCGCGACTCATTGAGAGAATTGTTTAGTGAAATTAAAATAATGACAGTTACTTGCCAATATATTTACTCTAACATAATGTACATAAGAAAAAATATCCATTTATTCCCTGAAAATAACAAAATACACAATTTTAATTTAAGAAATAAACATAAACTGGCACTTCCAATGTTTAGATTGCATAAAGTAAACTCATCTTTCATGGGAAACTGTGTGCGCTTTTATAATAAAATACCAGATGTAGTAAAACAGATGTCAGAGAAGAAATTTAAAAACTATATTAAAAACGCTCTGTTGAATAAAAGCTACTATAGTGTTAGTGATTATATTCAGGATAAAGATGCATGGAATTCATCTCCAGTTGACACGTGATATTTAACACTTATATTATTATAGCAGTAACAGTGTCCAAATGAAAAATTATTTGAAGTAATTTTTTATGGTGGACTTTAATACAGGAATTCGACTGTGCTGTCATTTATAAATCAGGAAACACTATGCTTCATGTAGACGCTCTTAGTAGGAATCCCGTACCGAACGATCCCATTGATTTAGACTTGCCTTGCGTTTTAAAGATCACAAATGAATGGCTGAAAACGGTCCAGATTAGTGACAGTGAAGTTAGCAGAATTAAGGACATACTATTAGATCCAAAAACCAGTAATATCGTTGAAATTAACAAGAATTATTGCGTTAAAAATGATAATGTTTTCAGAGTTACAGAAAAAGGTCTTAAATGGTTAGTACCAAAGGGTGTTAGATGGCAGATCCTCAAGTCTTGTCATGACGAAATTGGCCATTTTTCAACGGAGAAAACCTTAGATAAGGTGTCCGAAAAGTTTTGGTTCTCTAAAATGAGAAAGTTCGTCAAGAAATATGTGCAAGCGTGTCTAGAGTGTGCGCACAGTAAAGCCCCAGCTGGGAGAAAATCTGGATTCTTACATCCTATTCCTAAAGTTTCTATGCCATTTAACACCATTCACGCTGACCATTTGGGACCATTTAATCCAAGTAAAACTAAGAATAAATATCTTTTGATAATTATAGACTCTTATAGCAAATTTATCGTATTGAAGCCTGTTAAGAGTACAAAGGCGAGTACAACAATAAGAATCATGAAAGAATACTTTAGCATTTTGGATTACCTGTGCGACTTATTACGGACAGATATTCTTCATTTACTGGAAAGAAACTAAAAGTATTCTTAAACAATTTGGGTGTGCAGCATATAATGAACGCGGTATCTACCCCCCGTGCAAATGGACAAGTAGAACGATACAATCGGACAGTTCTGGATTTACTCACGGCGATGAATCATGGACGTGACGAATCGCTGTGTCTAAATAATACGATAAACAAAGGTATAGGTCGTACACCTGCAGAAGTTCTTTTTGGTTTGCGATTAGTTGGTCAGAGTGAAGGGAAAGTAACAGCAGCTTTAGGCTCAGACGAAATAGGTAGAGAAATAGATCTTAACGCGGTTAGGGCGAATGTAGACCGTCAAGTTGCCGAAAATAAAAGAAAACAAAAGGAAAGGTTTGATAAGTCGAGATGTGCTCCCCGAAGGTTTAAGGTTGGTGATTTAATAAGGTTAGAGAGAAATGTGCTATGTCCTGGTAAAAGTAGAAAATTGGTATCCAAATGTTCGGAACCATATAAGGTAGCAAAAGTATTCGAAAATGATAGGTATTTAGTTGAAGATACCCCTGTGACTCGGAAAAAGGGTAAGGCATCTTATACAGGAGTTTATCCAGTAGAAAGAATTCATCCTTGGTTAACATTTAATAATTTAGATGAAAGTAGTGATAGTGATGTGAGTGAGAATAATGGTAGTGAAAGTGAAAGGGATAGTTTGACAAAGGATTCCGAAGATAATACTGATAACAATGACGTTGTCGATATGGACGTGGATGAATGACTTAATTGTATTAAATACACAGCGAAGGATTTTATTCTTGAATTCACATAATATCAGCTTACTGCATAGGAATATTAATGGAAGGATATTTGCAAATAATGGAAGGATATTATTAATATAATGGAAGGATATTATTAATACCTGTTATGGAAGGATATTGTTACACGATGGAAGGATAATGTTATAAAATTTAGAAATATTGTTATAATGTTGAGGTATATTTTACTATGGATATTATATACATAGAAAGAGTATTTAATAATTACGGAAGGATATTTTATAGTAATGTAATTGCTTTGTTTACTATAACTAATGATTTAATTCATTTAATCTTTACACGTTTACTTTTTTTTTTAATTTATTTAATCTTTACACGTTTATTTAAAAGATATTACTATTTACAACGCATGTTTTAAGAATTTTTCAATAGAATTTTATTAAATGTAATTTTTTTTTAGTTTAATTAAAATGTGCTAATGTTTCTTTAATACTGTAATAACAACAAATTTTAATATTGTATTAAATTTTTAGTAATGTTAATTCACGAGGTCATGATATGTTGTCAGGATGGACGAGTTGTAAGAAATATATAATCGTAAAATAGAAAAATTGTTTTCATGATAATTTAAATATTATAAGGGTAAATAAGCTTATTCCATATACTAATTTAAAAAGTTTGTTAATTGATATTATTAGGTTTCCGAAATGTTACCGTGTAGATGGCGTGTCGGTGTTGATTGTGATTGGTCCGAACACTTTATCTACCGGTTCGACTAGCCAATGACATTGCTTTTAAAGTTCACTACTTGCCAAAAGGTCGGGAATTGAAAAAGAAGGGATTTACGAGGCAATGTCTTGAGGTGAAAGAAAAATTTATGTATTCGTATCTCATCAAATGTTAAAGTTAGATTGGTCAGGAATTATAACGGTATTTTGTGGTTACAAATTTTGTTGTGTATATTTTAAAGTTCTAGTATAAATTGTTGGAGGAATAGATAATTTAATAAATCAGTTTGGTTAATACGGCGTTTTATTGGAGTGTTTGGAAGAAGTCTACAATTTTAAAATCACATGTCCATAGCCATTAAAAAAAAGTAAAGATTTTTGCTTGTGAGTGATTGTGTCACTCACTCATTATCACTTGACTTATCACATACATAATGCATCCACGGCTGGTAATCTACCTATACCTATTGAGAACCGCTCGCAATAGCGACCATCTTTTTTAATGAATAATGACATTTGTCATTTTTGTTTCCTTGCTGTGATTGGCTGCCGTAGGCGCAGGTAGCCTTTCCGCCATATTGGGTAGTGATCGTGGTATTTTACACTTTGTTATTGTTTTGTTAGTCACCTAGTCTTGTTTCCGGGAGCGACAGGAGGTTTTTTAAAAACTAAAAATGAAACTACATTTAACTTAACTAGACAACTGGCAGAGTTGGATGCCCGTTATTTAAATGAGTCTCCCAATGCATTTCAATCTGGAGCTTATCTGCATCGGGGCTATGCACCACAGGATGTTTGCGCTCTAGAATGCAGCGTAAGGTGCTTGCAAGTACATTGGGATGTACCTGAGGTGTTATGCCTACTTCATATCCTTACTTGTAGGGTGCGGGACCGATCCGGGTGCATAACTACCTTGTAGTGGCTTGTAGTTTGTTTGTACAGTTCGGATCGAGTGAAGACGTGACGTGCTTATCCTCTCCCTTAATTCTGTATTGTGTGTTTGTATTTTGCTTTATACAAAATGTACGAGTGCTGTATATGTAAAAGTTCACGACAGAACGCTATTTTACATCATTTTCCTCGCACTGAGAAAAGACTCATGAAGTGGTTAAAGTGTCTAAATCGTGATAATCTGAAAAAGTTATTACCAGAAGAACTTTCAAACGTTTTTGTATGTCAAAAACACTTTGAAAAGAGGTTTGTTACGCCGAAATCACGAATAACTTTTAATGTTATTAATATTAATTGTTTTATTTATTTAGCACTTACAGAAAACATGTATATTGATGTGGAGCATAGTTACTCGCGTAAAAGACACTTTGACCACACATACTTTCAAAGGGAACCACTAAAAGGTTAGTAATGCATTTTGTATTACTGTAACATTTTCTAGTAAAACTGTTGAAATGGATTTATTGAAAAAAAAATCTCAGGTTCTTCTTTTAAATGTTATGGCCCCATTGAAGTAATTGATAATTTTGCCAATGTCAAGTTGTGGAACGCACGCATTTTTACTCAAAAATTTTCTGGTGAATTTCGATAGAGGTTGCTATTGATTTTAATTATTTACTACTCATTGATAGATTAATAAAGGGTTATTTTTCAGCTCACTATACAGATGGCAGACCAGCCAGTAACACTTTACAAAACACTGCAGACACTATTTTGTTCTTCGACAAATTGTTTGACAGCGTCAATGGAGCTGCAATACGGTCAAAAAGAAATCGAAAAATATTAAGAACAGCTGTAACGGAAAAATCACCTCATCACGATTTTTGGAAGGAATCAATAAAAAAATTGGAAGAAACCAAATATGTCGATGTGAAAGGACTTGAAAAGTCCGTGCCGTCATTGAAAAACTTTGGTCATAACTTTAAAAAGTTATATGAAGCTGTGGCAGTTTTTCCAAAGTAAAGGGATTACAATAATGAGGCCTAGATATTTTAACTCCGATCCAATAGATAATTTTTTCGGTCAAGTTAGGGCCTATAATTATAGAAATAATGACCCAAACTGCCACAGCTTTAACTGCACCTTTAAATCATTACTAATAACTAGAATCATTAAATTCCATAATGAAACTTTTAATTGTGAGGATGATCCGGCGGACCAAGTGTTCAATTTACAATCATTATTTGAAGAACAAAAAGAAAACATTGAGCCTGATCATCCTAGGACTGAAAGCATTGAAACTATTGTAGACCAGGCCCGTCGAGAACGTCTCAATGTTCACTCTCGGGCCTACACTGCTGGATGGGTAGTAAGGTAAATTTTAAATAAAATAAAAATAAACTGTGACTTATGCCTAAAAAATTTAACAAGTAATCAAACGCGTATTCACGACTGGATAAGTCACAGGGAGTATACACCGTATAAAAACCGACTGAAATACCCATCCGAAGGAGCAGTAACGTGTTTCGGTACAGTAATCAGAGAAACAAATGAATACTTGGAACGCAACGCAAATAAAGCGAATATTGCATATGATAATACAGCGAATATTTTGTCCAAGTATATTTGATTTCATAAACTGCCGAACATAAAACTATTCTACTTAATAGTTTTATTGCTTTCACTGTTCGATTTACAATTATGAATTGGTGCAGTACCATAAATAATAATAATAATAACGCACACACTCAACAAAGCCCCGCACTAGGGAAACCCTGTGTCGCGGGTGCCATGGTCACACACATAGACAACCACAAATTACACCCAAACTCACGAGAGAAATAAATGTAGGTCATACAAATATTTCGCCCGGCCCGGGAATCGAACCTGGGACCTCTGCGTGGCAGTCCGGCATGGTAACCGTTCGGCCACGGAGGCAGTTAAATAAAATTTTAAAAGGCATGGACATAGTCAGGTTAGCAAACCGCGCGCGGGAGCCCTGGCGTAAGCTAGGGCGGCCGGGCGGCGGCGTGGTGAATGTTCACTGATCCCACGGCGCCGACTCAACCGGCGAGAGGGAAACCCCGGGGGGGTTTTAGTGGGGTAGGCCCTCCAGCCTGGAGGGAGAGTCCCCACATAACCCCTGAGTCTCCCTGGGCTCAGGGGTATCCATAAAGATTTCCCCCCCGACAAAAAAAAAAAAAAAGGTTAGCAAACCGCATTCTACCTCCAATGCAAAACAAAGCATTAGAAAAATTTAAAAAGAAATTAAAAAATAAACGCCTTAACAAAAATTGAGTTGTTTTATTTATTTTATTTTATCGTATTATTTTATATAAATGAACTGGAACCCCTAACCACCTTTTGTTTGGATGTATACGTTCTGCTCCTTTGCAAGACAATATCGTCTACCTATTAAAAAAAATGGAATGTCAGTCGACATTAGTATCACAGATTAAAAATAATTCTTACTACTGAAAAAAAAAGTACTACAGTGAGCAGTCTGAACGTATAATAGTTCACTAAGTAGTCTGTGAATGCATCTATCAAATCAAAGAGTAGGTATATGTATCGAATAAACTTGCTGTTTTCTAATAATTCTACCAATCCTGTAATTTGTGTCAAATATCTTAATTACCTGTAAAAATGGATGATCCCGAGCTTGAACAAATTAGGCAGCAACGTCTAGCTCAGCTACAAGCGCAACATGGGGTGCGTATTTAAATTCTTTTGTTATTAGGTTAGGTTTATAAATAGACTGTAAAGAATTGTAATAATACCGTAATAATATTACTCTGATAAAAGCTCAGTATAAAATATTTGTGTCAATAACCTCTGGTCTTGAAGTAAACGGTACATCTGTTTTTAATCATGGTGATATGAGTGAAGGTTACCTTCATTTACCAGTTTTTTTGGTTGACTGAGATAAAAAAAAAGCAAGGAAATAAACAAATACTATGTTCACCTTGCCATTGCCAGAGATGTGAACCTAATTGTAATAAAAAATTCTAAAACCTATATACCTAATTGAAAATCCTTCAATATTATTCCACTATAGCTACTACATATCGACTCATCCCTAGAAAGATTTATGTGCAAGACTACTTGTTCTCAGGACATACTACATTTCGTTCGTTCTTCTTCGCTGTGGATGTCAGATCGACCGATTCACTCGATTTAACATTTCTGAAATGAAATTAGATATATAAATTCTCAAAACACCTTAACATAGGCCTTAGTTTGATTAAGGTAATTATTCTCGTAACATACTTATTCACTTTTCGCTGAACAATTACATCGGACTCTGTACTTCGGATGAGTCGATATGACAATATACACAATAATTAGTGATGAAAGAGACTAAGTTTTATAAGGCCTTTTAAAAAACCTCGAATAATTTTCAACGCCTCACGACTAGTCTAGTCTAGTCCTCAAGTCTTGAGTCATAAGACTAAAACTGAAGACTAACTCGAGTCGAAGTCTTTTAACCCTAGGAAACTTAAAAGATTTATAGGACTAAAACGACTAAAATGACTGGCGCCTCATAGCCCCGGGAGGCGAGAGTCATGAGCCCTATGGCGTGATTTTATTTCTACCCACAAGGTATTTATTTTACGACTTTTATTATAAGTAAATAAACATGATTATTTGCTACATACTACTTATGACATCTTTATTTATAAACTTCGGGTTTAATAAAACATAAAATAGGTATAAGTCCTTCAACTTGAGTTGTTTGCAAAGGACTCTTCATTTTAGAGTTGAGTCCTGCAAAATGGAGTCCAGTTGTTATAAAACGTCTTAAAAGACTAAGTGTCGTATTCTAGAACCCTACTCAATGCTCAAGTCAGGATTTGAGTATGGTTTAAAGCACTCGAAATCATACTCAAGTCCCTGCCATTAGAGTCGTATTTCCAGTGCTTGTGTTTTCGGTGCAATCCTGACTTGAGCATTGAGTAGAGTTCTAGAATACGACCTTGAGTCTCTTTCATCACTAACAATAATGCTGTTAGAGAATTCACTTCGGTGCATATTAGTGACCTGGCCCTTTTAAATTTAACGTGACTAACAATTATTTTTGATTTAACTTTAGGGCACAGGTGATCCCAACCAGGCTAAAGCTCAACAAGAGAGGATGCAAGCAATGGAAGAAGCAAAACATACAATTCTTTCACAAGCGCTCAGCCAGGATGCTCGAGCAAGATGTAAATAACTCATACTTATTTATAAACATAAATGCTTAATACATTGATTGAAACATTCACAACTTTCACACATTATTTGATTTAAACACTTGAAGTCCCTTCAAGGCCAAGGACTTTGCAACACATCCAAAATGCTCCAGTAAAATATACATGATTAAGTCCCGATTTAAAAATCAAATAATACTGCTTAATAGTAATAACAATGATTGTTTGAAAACAGTTTAATAACAGAGTTATCTCATGATCCATTCTGACAATTAAACATCTTTGGTGCAAGCATTGGGCCTAACAGACTGAATTTGGACAAATTTTATAATAATATATGATTTAACTCAATTTAATTTGAAGTCATAAATAGGTAATAAGCCTACCCAGATCAGTAAATTAATAAATAATTCAAAATCAAATCAACAATCATACAGGTCCCAATTAATGAACAATATTTATTTTTTATTAACAGTAAATACAATCAAACTTAGCCGTCCAGAAAAAGGAGCTATGGTGGAAAACATGATCTGCAGAATGGCTCAAATGGGACAGCTCAGTACAAAGATATCTGAGCAAGAACTCATTCAACTTCTTGAGTCATTGAATCAACAAATGCCTAAGTCATCCAGCACAGTGAAGTTTGACAGAAGACGGGCCGCACTAGACTCAGATGATGATGATTTGTAGCAGACTGTTATTTAAGCTTATTTTTTTATTGTATTTTCTTATAAAGCTAGGATAATAACTTTTTATTATTAAAAGTGGTTAATTTTATTGCAATATACAAACTGTTAATACGTATGGGAATAAGTAAATTTCAATGTATGTTCAATTATTTTTTAAATCTTATTAATGGCTAAGAACATGTAAATGTTAACCTATATAAATACACTGACACAATAACACTGATAATGGTCTGCAAATGTTTCTTAACTTGAAAATTTATGGAAAATAAAATTTAAAAGCCATTGCTACTATCCATATTCTTATGCTATTTATTACATACAGATAAACGTGAAACACAATCTAAGTAGGAAATTAATTAACAAATATATGTGTCACAGCTTAAAATAAACTTTTGTAATAATTGTAGTGTTTTTTTTAAAGTCATCTCTAGCATGATAGGGCGTGACTTAGCCAAGAGCGACAAAGCGCGAGATGCCTATGCAAGAAGAGCACTATCTCGCGCGGGTCGAGCTCTATCGTGCTAGCCCTACTGGTGAATGTACAGTCGGTGCCCTCACATAGTTATCCACTATTTGTACTTGTGGATACTTAAGTAAGGGCATCGACCCTTAAAATATATATGTATATATAATTCTTTACCTATATTTCTATTATTATTCATAGATACCTTGGGCGGATGCTGCCTAATTATTTTAAAACTATTACGTCCTATGTCACTAGGAATCATGTTGGGCTCAATTTACATTGTCGCGGAACGTAACTTTTTATAAAAATAATATTTACAAGCATAAGCCTTTGGAAGAAAGAAAAGCACAAGCAACGAATAAATAGATAAATGTGCTTAAATATGTTTAGGTTCTTTTTTCTGATAAAAAGAATAGTTAAAATACACATTTGATATATTAAGTAGTTTATGTGCTAAATACATGATACCACATGGTTATACAGAAATTTCAATTTTTAAATAAATAAATAATAATAATTTTTATTATTATTATTAATAATAATAATAATTATTATTTAATACAGAAATTTCAATGATTGTATTTTAATCATCCGTTTTTATAAAAACCTTTATTTTGCTTTTAAATTAGAAAAAGTATATAAAAATATTATAACTGCCTATGTTTTAATATTTGACTCATGAACTGCCCCTGTGGCCGAGGGTTGTTTTCAGATAACCTCCAAAAATGTGTCCCTTTCAATAACTTTTATGTTAATACATGAATGCTAAGCATTATTTATTTAATATGATTGCTTGCTTACTTAGTCTGTGTTACACATAAAAAGACTACATCATTAGTGTCGGTTCAACTAAAAGCCTCCTAATAACAAATGTTAATACCGCATCACCTTCATCCTTCGCACACGTGAGAAGGGGCTCCTGTCGGATTGGAGTGTACACAGTAACCTGTGCATCTCCGTTTTACCAAAAAATCGACTTAAATACCAATTTCAGCGCTAGTGACTAAATCGTTCTCATTCATGTAAAGCAATCTATCTAAATAAGTATTAAGTAATAGCTTTATAAACTTTATTGTACATCAATCAGACAAAGTAACTTTAAAATCCATGCACTTTTATAATGGTCCAGCATATTCTACACACTTGACATTTAAAAATGTATCCACATATCATTATTGGATGGATGGATGGATGCGGGCAGCGCAGGACCGATCGTCGTGGAGATCGTTGGGGCAGGCCTATGCCCAGCAGTGGGCGTCGTATGGCTGAATGATGATGATGATGATGATATCATTATTGTCGCTCTCACTCTGGTCTACTTTTAAGTCAAATAGTTACTTTAAGCCAAACATTTACTTGAAATATAACAATCAGATGGTGATAGTGGTGGTGATGACGGTGGTGACGATGATGATGGTGGTGATGATGACGATGACTGTGATGATGATGTGAATGGTAATGATGCTGATGATAATGGTGATCATGATGATGTTGATGGTGGTGATGGTGATATATTGATGTACAACAAAGTTTATATGAATTCAAATTCAAATTCAAAATTCAAATTCAAATTCAAAATAATCTTTATTTCATAGGTAAGCATTATTACACTTGAAATCGTCACAATATTAAACTCTACCGCTCATTCGTAAGGCAGATTCCCCTGAGAAGAATGAGCAAGAAACTCTAGGGGTTGCTCTTTGTAAATAATTAATAATTCACAATATTTTTTTTTAATTTGAAACATCAGAGATCGAGACTACCTCCATGAGCTAAACGGGTTACTATCACGGATTTTTGTCATCCAAGTACGCAGAAGTTGTATAATAAATAACCTTTAGTATAAAGTTTTTGTTTCACTATAGTTTTAAACCTCGTGAAAGGCAAATTTTGTATATCAACCGGAATCTTGTTATAGAAGCGTATACATTGCCCCTTAAATGATTTTTTGACTTTGTGAAGACGACTATCAAGAAAAGCTAGTTTATTTCTATTCCTCGTATTAATGTTATGTCTGTCACTATTTTTCATAAATAAATTACTATTCCTTTTAACATAAATTACGTTCTCATAAATGTACTGTGAGGCTAGTGTAAGAATGTTAATTTCCTTAAACTTATCTCTCAAAGATACTTTGGGGCCCAGATTGTAAATTGCCCTAACTGCACGTTTCTGCAGGACAAAGATTCTGTTGACGTCGGCGGCATTACCCCAAAGCAAAATGCCGTATGTCATTAGACTGTGAAAGTAGCTGAAGTTCACCAATCTAGCGGTCTCCACGTCTGAAAGTTTCCTTATTTTTTTAATCGCGTACATTGTATATGACATTAACAAAATACTTCTATAGATTTATTAATTAATTACATATAGATAGATAGATGGTCTTACACGGATGAGAAGGATTTTGATACAAGAAGTTATATTAAAATATTTGTTACATGTTAAATGATGTCAAATGTTCTTTTTTGAACTATAAAATGTATGTTGTAATAATAATTTCTCATTACTGTGCCGTCTTTCTCATTTATGTTTAATGGAAAATCATTCGTGTTACTGCAATTTCATTTGTGTGACCTAAAATATTTATATAATATTGTATATAACTTAAATATTTCTGTGATTTTATAATTATTGACATTGCTTGAGCTTATTTGTACGTTTAAGACCTGAAAACCAAAAGAAAAAAGGGTTTTTTTTAGGTGAAATTCACCCCCGAACGGTTACCATGATGCACAGTGGGCCCAAATTGATAATTCTTGGACATAGGAATACTTGTAGAGTATCGAGCAAATTTTTTTATGTGATAGATGATAACGTTCCTAACAACTTTTATTCTTGTATAAGTTCTTGAAAAGTTGATAGTTTCGGAGAAATTAAAAAAATATTTTTTTTTGTATGGAGAAATATACATTTTATTTTTTATCTCAAAATATACGAAAATGTAATGTGCGTGGGTTGGTACTTGGTGTAACGGGCTGGTGTCCGGAACTCGACGACGTCAAGGTGCCTATTTTACGTGTGGTGGGTGCAGGCATTCTACTCGTGCCACCCAAGCTCCTCCAGGAATCTCAGCAGCCTCCTCTGTTTGCTGAAGACTTCGGGGACCGACCTAGGCACTCCAAGGTACTTCGCCCTGTAGTTGGCCACGCCGGAGCACTGTAGTAGGATGTGCGCAGCCGTTTCGTCCCCCTCCATGCACGCTCTGCACATACGGCTGTGATACCTAAATTGAAAAGGTGTTTATTGTATGGACCATGACCCGTTAGGGCAGCAATTAGAGTGCGAAGCTCTTGCCTTTTGAGTTCAATTAAAATTCGAGATAGACTGGCATTGAGCGTTGGGAGTGCTTCTCTCGCCTGTCTACAAACCGTAAGAGTGGTCCTTGTATTATTATGTGAAGATTTTGTGCCTTTGTGTAGGTATAGTTCTGGACCATTGGTAGGGGACCACTATGGGTTCTGGTCCTACAGCGTCCGTCTCCGACCCTTTTCTGGCTAGTTCATCTGCTGCGTCATTGCCACGTGAGCCGCGGTGTCCTTTAATCCACTGTAGACTTACATGGTTTTGTATACATACCTCCATGAGTGCTTGATGGCATTCATAAATGAGCCCTGAGTGTATGTCATAGCTGTTCAGTGCTTGAAGTACTGACATACTGTCGGAGAGTATTCGAATTGAGTTATTCTTTACTCTTCTCGCTATGATTGCTTCTGCCGCCAACTTGATGCCCACGCATTCGGCCTGAAATACTGTGTTGTGGTCACCAAGCGGTGTTGATATCCTGATATTGTGATCTTCTGAGAATACCCCAGTACCTGTTCCTGAATTTGTTTTAGATCCATTATTGAAGACGCTGACCTCTCTGGGGTTCAGTCCGTGGTTGGGCTCTTCAAACAATTGTATCTTGTATTTTTTGTCAAAGATGTATTGTTTTGGGATCCTATCCACAGCCGCGTCCATTAGCTGTTCCTCATTGATAGTCTTATAAAGGATTTCTGTATGTGGGATCCTCATGTGCTTCCAAAGGCCGGCTCTGTTTAGACGCACTGCTGTTGACGCCGCTTCCTGTCTGATAAACAGTGGGAGGGGTCGCAGGTCTAGTACCGCTTCAAGGGCCGCAGTTGGAGTTGCCCTCATGCAGCCAGTCGTTGCCTTGCAAGAGTCTTTGGAATTTGTCCAGCTTGTCGGTTGCGGTCGTAAGTTTGGTTCGTGGCCACCATACTATCGCGCCGTAACTGATCATGGGTCTTATCACTGCTGTGTAGAGCCATAGTGTTATTGGGTGAAAGTCTCCATTGTTTACCTACCATTCTATGGCACTGCCAGAAGGTGATAGTAGCTTTTAATTTTGTTATCCAGATGCTTGTTCCAGTTCAACTTGTTATCCAGTATTACTCCCAAGTACTTAACTTCGGTTGATATCTGTAGTTCGGTACTGAAGAGTTTGAGTTGTAGGTAGTTACCCAGTAGTGTTTTGTTTGTAATCATTACCAGTTCCGTCTTTGATGGATTTACCGATAGTTCGTATGCTCTGCACCATCTTTCCACAATCCGGAGTGCTGATTGTATGCTGGAGAAGTTGGTTTTATCGAAGGCTCCTTAAATATCTATAAAGGTGCCTAGGCAGATTGTTTTGTCTTTGAGGGCCACTTCTATCTTGCCCACAACGACATGTAGGGCCAATTCAGTGGATTTGCCTTAGCTGTATGGATGTTGGTTTCCGTGTAGTGGTATGTTCTTAAGCGCTCCATCCTTCAGTTCTCTGTAACATAACCTTTCTAATGTCCTCAAGAAGAACGATGTGAGGCTGATTGGTCTGAAGGACTTCGCGTCAGTGTAGTCGTTTTTACCTGGTTTCGGTATAAATACGACTTTTACCTCTCGCCAGCGGTGGGGCACATAGCTGAATGCTAGACAGCCCCGAAAGAGTTGACCAGTTGCTGGACCAGTGTGTCCCCGCCCCATTGTAGAAGTGTGGGGAGTACTCCATCTTGGCCCGGAGCTTTGTACGGTTGAAAGGTGTTTACTGCCCATTTTGTCTTTTCGTATGTTACTACTTGTTCAGCGTATCGCCAGTTATGGATCGATGTGTTGTAGTTCATTTCTTCGCACCTGTCGTTTTGGACGAACCTACATCCTGGGAAATCTTTCAATTCAAAAATCAAACTTAGAAATTGAGAAATCCATGGTGTTCATGAATCAAAAGTTTGAGGACATGAACAAACAAATTGACACTCTACAAAAAGAGAAGAAAGAATACCTCCACACCATCAACGAACTAGAAAAACAGATTACAGATATTAAACAGTGTTCGCGCGGCTCTTCTATTGAGATACGAAATGTTCCAACCCTCGTACAAGAGTCCACGTCTAACCTCACCCAGGTTGTCTCTAACCTTGGTGAAATCCTCAAAACACCTATCAAAGGGATTCGTGACATTTATCGCATACCTGGCAAACCAGGGATCACCAAGCCGATTGTTGTAGAATTCACCTCAGTACAGGAAAAAGACCAGCTTATCACTGCAGCAAAAACTTTCAATAAAACCCGTTCCAAAGATGATCGTTTAAACACCTCGATGTTAGGAAGCCAAAGTAAATCCCAGCCTATCTACATTGCAGAATTCCTACCGAGCTCTACAAAGAAGCTGTTTTACTTAGCAAGAGAATTCGCAAAGCTCAATAAATACGAGTTCTGCTGGACTGCTAGCGGTAAAGTATTTCTTCGAAAAGAACATGGTGGAAAGCACATTCTCGTAAGATCTGAGCAATTCCTACATGAACTCCAAAAGCAACAATGACTATATTCTGCCATAAAAAGCTATTGCATCGAGACAGCTTCGGTATTATTCAAACTTGTATTTAAATTTGTTTTTAACTTTATTGACACTTCTTTACTTATAATTACTTTTTGTTTGTTACACTATCAAACCCAAACACATACACACCGCATACACACATTACCTACCTTTACTATACCTTTTACTTGCAGTTCGCTAACTCACCATTGCATGCACATATTATTCACATCCCCCCAATATATTAGTTATTTTAATAATCTTCCCTCAAATTTAATTGCCCCAATCTCAGTCAGGAAACGGCGTTTCCCAGCTCAGCTTTTGCTCATCATTACTCTTCCTGTCTTTTTCAATATAAATGGCTTCCATAATTGAAATAAACTCGGAGCTCGAGGGTCTCGACAACTCCAACTCCAACAAATATGAACCAGAAAACTGTAGGCTTCTATTAGGGTCCTCGCAACACAATTCACTCTTAGTCTTACAGTTAAACATTTGCTCCATAGGTAAAAACTTTGATCAACTAAGGGCTCTCTTATTTAATATAAACGTCACATGTCACATTATTGTCCTGACTGAATGCTGGCTCCAAAAATGCACCATCTTACCTGTATTGGAAGGTTACTCTTCCTACTCCACTACTAATCCCCGAAATCAAAACGCTGGTGTAGCCATCTACATAAAATCCTCCTTAGTACACACAGTTTTCGAGCCTGACTTCAAATACGCTGATTGCCTTGCATGTATCGTTGATGATAAAACTGTGATAATCTCAATCTACAGATCTCCATCTTTCACCCTTCGGGATCAGTTTGAAAAGTTTCTCGAGAGTCTTAATAATGTTCTAATAAATTTAAAACGCTATAATAACATAACAATAGTTGGAGACCTAAACATTGACATCAAACCCCTTAATAAAGATAAGTTTTCGGAAGACTATCTAATTCTCAACGCTACCCATGCTATTTCGCCCACGCACACCCTCCCCACTAGATTAAACAAATGCTATGATCACGTACTACTTAAATCTAAATTTGCCTCTACTACCCTCGTCATAGAATCACATATTACTGACCACTTGCCCACATTGCTCTGTCTTCAACTTAAACATAACGTCTCAAACAGTGCTGAATTAAAATGTATTACTGATCTAGACAGTGTTCAACGTGAGCTAGCATGTACCGACCTCAGTTATATCTTACAAATAGAAGACGCTAACCATGCTACTGTTACACTAGTCTCAGCTCTTTCGACTATTATTGCTAAACACACCAAATTTCCAACCCCAACTCCAAGAAAGAACAAAATCCTCAAACCCTGGATCACCCCAGGCTTACTACGCTGTATAAGAAATAGAGACCGACTCCATAAAAAATCGAGAAATAGCCCCAACAATCAAATATTAAAAATTACGTATACACGGTACCGTAATTTTTGTAACCGCCTTCTGCGTAAATTAAAAATATTATATGAGAAAAATGAACTACTTAAATCTAAACATGACCTCAAAGCTACCTGGAAAACATTAAAAAGAATAACAAACACCGAAAAGCCTCGTAACCCTCCGCAAGAATTACTCCAGTTATCCGTTGATTTTAAAACCTCACTAAACATAGTAAACAACTACTTTGTCGAAATAGGTAAAAATTTAGCCTCAAAAATACGCCCCAGTACAGAACTTGACATCTCATTATATCTTAAAGACAATAACAATCCAAATTCAATGGCGATTCTCGACACAGACGAAACAGAAATAGAATCCATAATAATGAGTCTGCGGTTGAACTCTTCTACTGGCTGCGACGGAATATCACCATCTGTCCTTAAATCGAATAAGGAATTTTTAATCCCCATAATTACCCACATATGCAATTCATGTCTTCGCTCAGGTATTTTTCCTAACGCATTCAAGAAAGCCTTAATCCATCCTATCTACAAAAGTGGCGACAAAAATAATACCGCAAACTACAGGCCCATATCCGTTCTCACCACTTTATCTAAGATACTTGAAAAACTTCTTAACAAGCGCCTCATTAAATTTCTGAATAAAAATAATATTATATCTAAAAACCAATACGGGTTCCGTGCAGGTATCTCTACAGAAGACGCTGTCGTCGATCTAATCGAACATATTACTCGTAAATTAGATCAGGGCCAAAAATGTGTAGGAATTTTTCTTGACCTTCAAAAGGCATTTGATACAGTCTACATTCCTGCTCTTCTTTCTAAACTATATAACGTTGGAGTCAGAGGAGTCGCTCATGACATATTTAGAGACTATCTCACTGACCGTTGTCAAAGTATAATGATAAATGGACTCAAGAGCGATGAAGCTCGCATAGAATACGCAGGGTTCTATAATTGGACCAACACTTTTCTTGGTCTACATCAACCAGTTATGTGATATAAGTCTTCCTAATTGTAAAATTTTTACCTATGCCGACGACACTGCTGTAATTATCCACGGCTCGAATTGGACAGACATAAAGTCAATAGCAGAGAATAACCTGATTATTATCAATCAATGGCTGACACAAAATCTACTGACTTTAAACCTTTCCAAAACAAATTTTATCCCCTTCTCTATACGAAATAACACTCAACCTCTGCCAAATTATAACTTGTATGTTCACTCAAACTGCAACCTTAACAATGACTGTAACTGCACCCCTATATCCCAAACCCCTAATGTAAAATATCTTGGTGTCCACATCGATAAAAATTTAAATTGGTCTCTTCAAATCGACAAGCTTTCCATGAGAGTTAGGCGCCTTATACACATATTTAAAACACTTAGACAGTCCGCTGATACAAGTACATTAAATATGGTATACTCTACTCTTTGCGAATCAATCCTTACCTATTGTGTGCCGGCCTGGGGCTGTGCTGCAAAAACTACTTTTATCAAAGTTGAGAGAGCACAGAGAGCTGTTCTCAAAGTTATGTATTCCAAACATCTCAGATTTCCTACAAACTTTCTGACTGTCAGGCAGCTCTTTGTGCTCCGCACAATCCTACGTAAGCACCTCCTGGTACCCTCGCCGGACCCTTCGAAAAGGAAAACTCGCAAGGTCTGCCCTGTTCCTCGGCATAAAACTAAGTTTTCAACTCGACAATTTCATAATATCTAGTTCCATCCTTTACAACTGTGTAAATAATCTTTTAAACATCCACAGTTTAAACAAATTTGAGGTTAAAAAAAGATTGGTAAATTGGCTTTTAAATCAGAACTACGACGACACAGAAAATCTTCTCGCAACCGGCTCCTAACACACACTCATTCTCTCACGCACACATACACACAAACACACACTCACCCACACACACCACACACACACACACAAACCTACCTACATACATACACTACACCCTCTTACTTACAAACTTTTCTTTGCTATTTTTGCTACATTATTTCTGTAATAATAGTAAATCAGTTCCTTTTATACTAGTATACACGTAGTATTGTTTATGTTCTAAATGTTTTACTCGAATAGATCAAACGTTATGGTCGAACACTGATTTCCAAGATACAGGCCTATGCCTAGTTTGGATAATCAGAGTTCAATAGATTAATTTGTACGAGTTATTCTGTTAAAATTTCATAATATGTATCTACAGATTACGTGTTACATCCTGTACAAATCTTTTATGAAATAAAGAATTATTATTATTATTTTAATAATAATAATAATAATAATAATTTATTTAATCATAAAATGTTTACATTACCACTTATGTAACAAAGAAAATATAAATGTTTAACAGTAAACATACATCTTATAAAAATTACATGGCGGTATATTGAGAAAAATGTACTTTACCTCCCGTGCTAGTCGAGACTGTGTTACGGCAAGGTAAGATTCTTACTCAAGCAAATATATTCCTTACGAAGTAATCATAAGGATTAATATTAAAGACTATGTATGAAATTCAAAGATTAATACAATAGAAAAGATTATTATTATAATGTGCTTCCAGTAGGTTTCTCTCCGTTTCCGCGGGGGAAGTTATGTATGTGTTGTCTATTTCGCGTATTGAACCTAGCTCAATTTGAATTGCCTAGCATTTTCCTTATTCTGTTCGCTTGTGCGCAAGACGTGATGTTCCCGCAGTAGCCTCGCCATAACGCGGTGCTCCTGAACCGTATGCGCTTTTTTTAGTTTGTATTTGGCCGTCTTGTAGTTTTCCCAGTCCTCTATTGAAGCGTCTCCTTACCCTTCTTCGTAGCCTCTCAAGCTAAGGCCCCCACCAGTGTTGGTCTTGCCGCGGGGCTGAGTCACTCAGCGGCATGCGGAGTTATAGCTGCTCAATATGTTTGATGTACTAAGCACAGATAGAAGCACAGGTTAAAGAACTAGGTATCTTTTACCTGTGTTTCTATCTGTGCTATGTCCAGCAGTCTTCCCGGTGTTACCGGTTCTCCCAGGCTCTGGTGTAGTTTGTTAGTGTATAGTTTACGATCGGTTTTTCGGGGATTCCGTTTCGGTTGTTGTTCTTTGATGGCTGTTTCTAAGCTGAATCTTATCCATCTGTGATCCGAGAAAGATGTTTCTTCGGACACGTGCCAGTTGTGGATAAGGTCCACTGCTCCTTCTGATACTAGGGTATGTGTGTGGGTTACTTACAGTACAGTTCCAAACATTTTCTATGTAGAAAAAAAAAATCCGTTTGCATATTTGCGACTTTGTAAGTAAAGGTGCGGCAAAATTGCTAACTTTTTTATGTAGGTACTGTTAACGCCGATAAATAAGACTCCATTATTTGTGTGAATCGGAAGGTTTTTTCTTTAGGAATTTTTACAATAATTAAGAAAATAAAATTCTCTTCTCGCTGTTCATAAATGAACTCACAAAAGTAATAACTCCTCCGTTCCACTTATACGCTGATGACGTGCAAATTTATAGACACTTTGATGTAGCTAATACCCTTTCTGCCATTGATGCTATTAATAAAGATCTTCTTGTGGTGAAGTCTGATGCGTTTGGTTTGCTTATAAACCCAACGAAATCACAGGCAATAATCGTAGGTAGCAACAGACTTTACTGTAGGTTGGACATTAATAATCTCGCCAAGGTTTCGTATAATGGAGTGAGTCTTGCATATGCTGATAATACAAAGAACCTGGGTCTGATAATCGATCATACACTGTCTTGGAGACCGCAGGTAAATGAGGTTAGTCGACGCATGCATTTTTCCTACCATTCTTTCAAGCGGCTTCAATTCTTCTTGCCATTCAATACCAAGGTTATGCTTGCTCAGTCTTTACTACTTCATCTTCGATGTTTGTTATTTGGATGCTACTAAGGAGCTGCTTAACAAACTGGAGCGCCTACAAAATCTGGCAATCCGTTTCATTTTCGGTTTACGGAAATATGACCGTGTCTCGGAATTTCGAACTAAGTTGAAATGGCTACCAATCCGACTTCGCCGAGATATGCACGTTCTTTGTCTCCTTTATAAAATTCTACATAGCCCCCAGCTTCCTCATTATCTGTGTTTCCGTTTTTGTCCCTTATCCCCCAGTTCCCGCCCAAAACGTACCTGTGACACTAGATCACTAATAAATCCCCAATCCAACTCGAAATTCTTCCACAACTCTTTCACGGTAAGTGCAACTTGTATGTGGAATAGACTGCCTGCTAGCATTCGTGACAGTCCATCGGTGGCATCTTTCAAACACAAATTAAAAGAGCACTACCTGTCGAACGCGTTAGATAGCTTATAGGTAACATATATTATAAAGTAGTAATTTGTTTAGATTATAATATATATTCTGCTTATGTTTGTATTTATGTATATAAAGTTCATGTAGGTGTGTATGTCTGTCATATGTATATATTATCATCCTTTACATGTATAGTATATATATATTATTTATATTTATATACATATATATTTTAATTTATTTATTTTTTTACTCACATTTAAATTTTAATTTTATTGTACAATAATTAGTCCCGCAGACTTCATTTTTCACCTAGGCTAGGGTTGTCTGGAAGAGATCTCTTCTAGAGATAAGCTCACCTTTGTATATGTCCTTTAAAACTTGTGATTCATGTATCTTTTCTTTGTGCAAGAAAGAGTTATTATAAAAATGACATTTTTTTAGAACAAAATAAAATCAATAAAAATAAACGTCAAGTGGTCGCAGCCAGCAGCCACAGTGTCCAAAGAGGCGCTAACATCCTGCCCCTCCTCAAGGAGGAAGAGCCTCGAGAAAAAAAAGGCTGCTTCAGATTTGGGTAACGCACACAGCCTGTGGACGGCCCGCCGTGTTGTGCCTCGTCCTGTAGAGATGGACATCTCTACGTCCATCCGTGTAAAGGTCAACCTATCAAAAAATGCCCTGGTGTCAATGCATAAGAAAGGTAGTAAGTTCATTGCTCGCACCTACAAAATTTGTACCGTTATCACAGTGTATCTCGGAAAGATACCCACGACGAGAAATAAGTCACCGAAAACATCGGATAAAGGCGTCCGCTGAAAGACCACTCACCAGTTCAAGGCGTAAAGGCCTTGTCGAGAAACAATTGAAAAGAGCTAAGTTAGCCTTTGTAATCTTACAATCGTGTCCTTTGCGGTCTGTGATTAGAAAAGGTCCTGCAAAGTCAATGCCACAAACCATAAATGGTCGGTTCGGCGTTACCCTAGACACAGATAAGATTACCATAATAGGATTTATATTTTTTGCTTTCATGATCCAGCAGGTCTTTCACTTATTCACGGATCTCCTAGCTAAAATTCTACCGCTTACGGGCCAGAATCGATTGCGTAAATTATTTAATATTAATTGAGGAGGGCCGTGCAATGTTTTTAAATGCTCACGCTGGAAAAGCAATTTTGTACACACATACTTGGCATCTAATAATGCTGGATGTTTCTGTGTATAGCTTACACATGAATTTTGGATACGCCCGCCGACACGTAGCAGTCCGTCGTCATCTACGAAGGGTGTAAGTTTGACTATTCGTGACTTTGAAGGTAAGGTTTTTTTTAATATGTTAATATCTTCACCGAATGACTCCAACTGTGATTGTTTAACAAGGTAGTCAAAGGAAGACCTTAATTCCTCTATAGTTAAATAACCACAACGCCTCGAAGAAGGATTATGTAAATTAAATATGAATCTTTGCACATAGGCTCTTTGCAAAGTCGTCAATTTCGAGTACTTTTCAAAATCTACGATGCCAGAAACAGTATTTGTATGTGTGGGAACTAGCATCAACGTTCGCTCGCCGCAACGGTCATCTATTCTGCGCGGCGAGTTTTTTTTATTTTTTATTTTTTTTTATTTTTATGAATGATATTTTGCAGTTGGCCGCTGATCGCCTTTACTGCGCCACCGGAGAGAAAGGGCGAGCTGAAGGCTCATAACCCCTAAGATAAACTTAAAGCTAAGTAGCGAGCCTGAGGGCGCCCAAGTGGGCACGGACCTCGGCTCAGGGCGCTACTGGAGACTTCCGCCAGAAGCGCGTGCTGTAGGAGAGAATCTACCACTGTACGTGCTAAAATGAGGGGCTCGACGACCTCGCCGGCGAGGACGGTTAGTGCGTGAGGGACTGGACTGACTAGCGATCTGGTTGGCCTTCAAAGTGGCGAGAGTGATAAGGTCGTCAGGGTCGTTGAGGACTTCCCTTGGCCGACGGATCGTACGTACGCGGTGGGATTGTTCCCTGAGGGGGTCGTAAGAGGATGCAGCCACCACGAGGGGGTTGGGGTGGTGAGGAGCAGGGTCGAAGTATTTCCTCGATGCCTGTTTCATGAATTGGGCTATTGTGGGGAGCCGTAAATCTAGATGGAGGTTAGCGTTGCGCAGGTACCACGGGGCACCTGTCGCGTTGCGCATGAATCTATTTTGGAGAGCCTGCAGGCGGTGTATTAACGCGGGATTTGCCTGAGCGAATGCGACGCTGGCGTACGTCATGATAGGGCGGATGCAGGTCGTGTACAGTCTCACCTTATTGCGAAGGGAGAGTTTACTATGCTTGTTGAGAAGGGGATGAAGCCGGCTCATAACAAAGTGGGCGCGATCGCGGACGGTTTTCACGTGTGCTTTGAATGACAGCTTCCTATCGAGCGTAACTCCTAAGTATTTGACCGTGTTCACCCAGGGGATTAGGCGGTCAAAGAGAGAGAAGAGAGATCGGGGTGAGGTTTTGTACCCTACGACTGGATAGGTTACTTCGCGTGAAGAATACCACCGCGCTTTTGTCGGGATTGACTTCGATTCTCCATCTGCGAAACCACTCGCCTAGGCGTGTGGTGGCAGATTGGAGAGCCGCGGAAACTAACTTGGAGCTGCGCGCCGAATAGTAGAGCGCAGTGTCGTCGGCAAAGAGGGCGAGATTTACTGCCTGATACTTGGGGATGTCGCAAGTGTACAGGGAGAAAAGGAGGGGCGAGAGGACAGAGCCTTGCGGGACTCTAGCTCTTACGGGGTGAGGGGAGGAGAGTGCGCCCTCAACTCGGTAGCGAAAAGAGCGGTTCGACAAGAAGTCACGAATGATGTGCACGAGACGGTCAGGCACGCCGAGATTGTACAGCTTGTAAAGTAAGCCGTTGTGCCAGACTTTGTCGAAAGCTTTTGCCACATCGAAGAAGAGGGCGCCGGTGGGCATGAAGTGAGGGGCGATCGAAACCTTCGGAGATATGTTCCACTATCCGGTGCACTTGCTGGACGCATGAGTGCCTAGCTCTGAAACCGAACTGTTCGTCGGGGAGGAGATTGCGAGACATGACGTAGTCTCTGAGGCGGGCGTATAGGATGCGCTCATAGAGTTTGCCCATGGTGTTAAGCAGGGAGATGGGACGGTAACTGGAGGGTTCAGATGGAGGTTTCCCGGGCTTGTGAATACCGATGACCACCGCCTCTTTCCACTTTTGCGGAAAGATGCAGTTGGTCAGAGCGGCGTTAAAAATTGCAGTCAGGAGACAGATGAGGGTTGCAGAAAGCTGTTTAAGCACCTTGTTGGAGATACCGTCAGGGCCTGGGGCTTTGCGGGGCTTAAGGTCCTTTATGAGCGATTCTACTTCCTTTGTGGTGACCGGGGGGAGAGGAGGATAGGAGGGCGGGAGGGTTGCTCTTAGTTCGACCTCGGAGTCCACCTGGAGGAGGTGGGTCGGGTCGACCGGCTCTAAGCTGGGAGAGCACTGGGCTTCGAGGCTGTCGGCCAGGCATTCGGCCTTTTCCTCGTCGTCAAATGCTGGGGTGCGGTTGGGTCGGTTAAGGGGGGGCATTTGGGCAACTGTGCCGGACTTGAGAGAACGGGTTAGTTGCCAGAAGGCTTGGTGGGTGGGCTCGAGCCCTTCTAGGAGCTTTTCCCATCGACTTTGACGTACCTCGTCCATACGCGTCTTTACGTCCCTCTGTAAAGCCCGCAGGAAGCGACGGTTTTCGTCGGTGGGGTAAGAGTCGTAAGCACGAGTGGCTGCGTTCTTTTCCGTTAGAAGGGCACGCACATCCTCCGGTAGGTTCCAGCGACGGTCGTCCGTCACCGGTGCCGGCCGGGAGCTGTTACAAACGGCGGTTTGTATGTGTCCCTCCAGACGGTCAATAGCGCAGTTGGCGTCTACGACTGAAGAAATCTCGTCCGGAATCTGAACTAGGTGTTCAGACTCGAGGAAATTGGTCATGACTCAACTTCCCCCAGTCCAACACCGATTTAACGGGGGCGCAAGGGTCTGGGGGGGCTAGGTCCGAACGAGGGGAGAGGTGAAGGAGGACAGGGCGGTGATCCGAAACTAATTCATGAACGACTTGGATTGAGTCTAATCTGAGGTTAATATTTTTGAATAAAGCTACGTCTAGGATGTCGGGGCGGTAGTTTACGTTATGCGGATAGTGGGTGGGCTCTAGGGGTGCAATTGTATCGAAATGCATGGATTCGGATAGCGTCATGAGGGTGTTACCGCGCGGGTTGGTGGTGTTACAATTCCATGCAGTATTTTTGGCGTTAAGGTCGCCAGTCAGGATTACAGAATCTCCTAGGGACAAGAGGGCTTGCAGGTCTTCGCGAATTAGCGATCGGGATGTATCAGGGGAAAGATAGGCCGAAATGAGGGTGATCGGTGGGTGGCCGGTGAAGCCGAGCCGACACGCCGATGCTTCGATATACGTTGTAGGGGGTGGGTCGAGAGGGATGCAGTGGAGTGACCGTTTGTAGTATATAACGGTACCGCCGAGGGGCGAGTTTAATCTATCGTTGCGTACCGCGCAATAGTTGGCAAACATGGGGGTTCGAGCGGAGGGTTTTAGGAAGGTTTCTTGAATTAACAGGACATCGAGTTGGTGGTCTGTGAGGAAGGTTCGAACTTCCTCGCGTTGGCTTGATAAGCCATCCGCGTTAAAAAAGCCTAGCTTTAATGATCGTGGCTTGACTCTACTCCTACTGGTTAATAAGTCCATTTAGAGAGAGAACGAAGAGGCGGAGAATTTGCTCAGGGACTCTACGAGCGAGCTGAAACGTGACATGGCTTGAAGACGGGCAGTGCCGTTTCCGTCGGTGGCTCTGAGGAGCGTCGCTAAATTTTTTACTTCGAAGACGTCGAAGGTACTAACAAAGTGGCTCACGAGGGCCAGGTCGTCCTTAAGGGAGTGAGTCGCGGGTGGTATCGCGGTGGGTCGATGAGCAGAAGGCGCCGATTGTGCTTTTGCCTTAGGGGCAGCGGGGGCGATAGGGCTTGCCTCCTTCGGAGCGGCGGGCGCAGGGGCGTTGGAGCGGGGGATTACCCACGGTGATTGGGGCGATAGCGGGGCTGAGAGAGCAGGGCTGATGGCCGGGAAGTCGCGGATGGACATGAGGGGTTGAGGATGTGCCCTAGTCTGCTGATGGGCCGCAGTGCGCGCCACCACCTTGTGGTTAGGGCGGGGGGCCTTAGCACAGCTGCGATAGTTCCCGGTGTGGGACTCCCCGCACAGAACACACCGAGGAGGCTCGGTGCACTGGGACCTGTCTTTAGGCCTAGGGCAGGCTGAGGTCGCGTGAGAGTCTGCGCATTTAACGCAGCGGGGTTGCGAGCGGCAATTACGGGCCGCGTGTCCGTACAGTTGACAATTGTGGCATTGCCCGGGCATGCCACGTTTGCGCGGAGGCTCAACGGTTAAGCCGGTGAGTTGACAGCAGGTAGTAAGGTTGAATACCTTCTTACCTTCGGGTGTGAGAGGGAGAACGGCGAGCACCATGTCGTATGGTTCGCGAGAACGGCTCTTGTACATGCGGTGAACCTCATGTACAGGGAGGTTTTGGGATTTGAGGTCAGCGGCGATGACCTCTGCGTCAATCTCTTTTGGGAGCCCGCGGATGACAACGCGGAGAACGCGTTCTTCGGGGAGTGCGTAGGTGTAGTAGTCTACACTCTTATCATCTAAAAGGCGGGTGAGGCGGCGGTGGTCCGACGACGATTGGACCTTGACATTTATGCCAAGCTCGGACGCCTTGGCTTTCAGAAAATTGATCCCTAGGCTGTTA
>NW_020653740.1:681771-682773 GCF_003589595.1 Hyposmocoma kahamanoa | reverse complement strand
TTCGGTGGGTTTTGGTACCGGAGCGGGTGCGGGTGGCTGCTTGGATAAGCGGGGGGAGAGGGGTCTGTCCTGCGCGGAGGACGGGTGGGAGTTTGCCTTTTGGGCCTTTATTGCCTTAGGGGCAGGGGAGTTTGATTTTTTGGCAGCGCGGGAGCGCTTGCCCTTTTTACCCTTGACGAGGGTGTATTCGTTGGAGTCGTCGGAGTCTGTGGGTAGGTCAGATTCCTCAGAGGACTGAGGAACGATGTCCATTTCCTGAAGGGAAGGGGAGGGGGGCCTGGGGACGTCGGGAGACGCGGGCGATGGTAGCACGAGGCGTGCTGGGGACATAACGATCGGGCGGCGGGGGGCGGGGTGCTGGTAGGCAGCCAAGTCGGGGAAGGCGGATAGCGCGGCGTCGCGTACGTTTTCGTTTGACAAGACCCATCGCAAAAGTTGCCGGAAGGGCCATACTAAACTCGGCCAACCAGGCCGGGTCCTATCATTATAACCCCCTAGGAGGGGGCTCTACTGGGGCCTAGCCGTGAATTACCACCTCTTCGGAATGCGTTCTCCCGAGAAGAAAAGGCGCAAGAAACTCGAGGGCAGTCGCGTCTAGCTAAAATCGCACGTGTTAAATATCGAGTGGGGCAGGGGAGGACTCGCGAGAACACAGGCGGTCTCTCCGAGAGAGAGCCTCCGGTTTCGTTGGCACCGTTAGGTTTCCACCGGATAGCGAACCGAGATGCGAAACACTCTATGAAACTTGTAAACAATATATGAAACTTAGTGTGGGCGTTCTGAAAAGAACCCACGACTAGGTAGGCTGAAAGGGAAGAAATAGTATTAGTAATTGTTGATAAAACAAGTACGGAAAGTAAAATAAGTAAAGAAATACTTAGTAGCGGAGCACCGGGCCGGCGTTCTGAAAAGAACACGTGCGACCGGGTGAGCGCAGGTACGCCGCAGCAGCGGCTCCTGGGAGGCGGTGGCCTCCTTTTGCGCAGAGGTTATGTCGCAAAA
>NW_020653740.1:626099-666771 GCF_003589595.1 Hyposmocoma kahamanoa | reverse complement strand
ATAGGGTTAAACGAGTTCTAATCATCCCTCTTTTACGTTTGAGATCGTTTAAATCAGACATTTTGTAAGTGCGACCACGGTAACTACTTAAACCAACTTATACACTTAAATTACTTTGAATAAAAGTGACAAGAAATTCAACACTTACAGTAATGATCCCAGTCTCCGTACTTTACGTAAACATCACGTAAATAGTATGAATAATCAATATTGTTACGAACATACGATTTAAGGGTAAACTGCGATAACTACTATTATTCCATAGGTAGCAATCCTTATGGGCATCGGCTTACTCTCGAAACTTGTGAAATTTAAAAAAAAAAAAAAAAATAGAACCAGATTAAATGTAAATACGAGAATTAAAATCAATTATTTTCGAACGTTCTAGAACTATTTTCTGAAATTCCCACTTCGACTCTCATCTATGTGCTCGTATGCTATTTTACTTTTATATTATTGGTATGCTTATATTATGAATTCGCGTTAGTTTTAGTATAGCTTTAAAACATCATGTCGCGGTCACCAAATTGTTAACGCCAATAAATAAGACTCCATTATTTGTGTAAATCAGAAGGTTTTTTCTTTAGGATTTTTTACAATTTTTCGACGTATTTGGGGGTGCTCATTACGAATATAGCACTTGTTTGTAAATCCAAGATGACAGACACGATTTTTAAAAAAATGCAATATGGGTATCCTTATCGAGGTATTTGGGGACGCTTAATACGAATATGGCACTCGTTTCTAAATACAAGATGGCGGGCACGATTTTTCGAATAATGGCAAGTTGGGTATCCTTTTCGAAGTATTTGGGGATGCTCAATACGAATATGTAACTTAGTTCTAAATTCAAGATGGCGGTCACGATTTTTCGAATAATGGCAAGTTGGGTGTCGTTATCGGAGTGTTTGGGGGTGCTCATTACGAAAATTGCACTCATTTCTAAATCCAAGATGGCGGGCACGGTTTTTTTTAATAATGACAAGTTGGGTTTCGTTTTCGAGGTATTTGGGGGTGCTCATTACGAATTTAGCACTTATTTCTAAATCCAAGACGGCCGATACGATTCTTTTTAAAATGCAATATGGGTATCGTTTGAGAGGTAGTTGGAGGTGCTCAATACGAATATAGCACTTGTTTGTAAATCCAAGATGGCAGACACAATTTAAAAAAAAATGCAACATGGGTATCGTTTTCGAGGTATTTGGGTGTGCTCATTACGAATATAGCACTTGTTTGTAAATCCAAGATGGCAGATACGATTTTTCAAAAAAATGCAATATGCGTATCCTTTTCGGGCTATTTGGAGATGCTCAATACGAATATGTAACTCTTTTCTAAATCCAAAATGGCGGTCACGATTTTTCGAATTATGGCAAGTTGGGTATTGTTTTCGAGGTGTTTAGGGGTGCTCATTACGAATAATGCACTTATTTCTAAATCTAAGATGGCGGACACGACTTTTCGAATAATGGCAAGTTGGGGATCGTTTTTTGAGGTATTTGGGAGAGCTCATTACAGACAGCGAAAACGATTAAATAAAATGCTTAATGGGTCTCCTTTTCGAGGTATTTGGGGATGTTCATTAAGAATATGACAATCACTGAATCACTGAATTCAAGATGGCGGGCACGATTTTTCGAATAATGAAAAGTCGGGTATCGTTTTTGAAGTATTTGGGGGTGCTCATTACGAATATAGCACTTATCTGTAAACCCAAGATGGCGGGCATGATTTTCAAAAAAAAAAATGCAATATGGGTACCCTTTTCGAGGTATTTGGGGATGCTCATTACGAATATGGCATTCATTTCTAATTCGAAGATGGCTTGTACGATTTTTTGAATAATGGCAAGTTGTATATCGTTTTCGAGGTATTTTAGGGTGTTCATTACAAATATGGCACTTGTTTGTATATCAAAGATGGCGGACACGATTTTGCGAAAAATGCAATATGGGTATCGTTTTCGAGGTATTTGGGGGGCTCATTACGAATATAGCATTTATTTATAAATCCAAGATGGCGGGCACGATTGCTTAAATAATGGCAACTTGGGTATCGTTTTCGTGGTATTTGGGGTTGCTCATTACCAATATAGCACTTGTTTCTAAATCCAAGATGGAGGATATGACTTCAAATAAATGCAACATGGGTATGATTTTCAAAGTATTTGGAGGTCCTCAATACGAATATAGCACTTATTTCTAAATCCAAGATGGCGGACACCACTTTTCAAATAATTGCAATTTGGGTATCATTTTCGAGGTTTTTGGGGATGCTCATATTGAATATGGCACTCATTTCTAAATCTAAAATACTAGGCACGGTTTTTCGAATAATGGCAAGTTGGGATCGTTTTCGGGGTATTTGGGGGTTTTGAATACGAATACAGCACTTATTTCTAAATCCAAGATGGCAAACACGATTTTTGAAATAAACGCAATATGGTATGATATATAATATCATTTTCGAGGTATTTGGGGGTGGTCATTACGAATATGGCACTCATTTCGAAACCCAAGATGGCGGGCACGACTTTACAAATAATGGTGAGTTGGTTATCGTTTTCGAGGTATTTGGTAGTGCTCATTACGAATATAGCACTTATTTCTAAATCTAAGATGGCGGACACGACTTTTCGAATAATGGCAAGTTGGGGATCGTTTTTTGAGGTATTTGGGAGAGCTCATTACGAATATAGCATTTAATTCTAAACCAAGATGGAGGACACAACTTTTCAAATAAATGCAACATGGGTATCATTTTCAAGGTAATTGGGGGGTGCTCATTACGAATATAGCACATATTTCTAAATCCAAGATAGCAGGCACGGTTTTTCAAATAAGTGCTATATGGGTATCATTTTCGAGGTATTTGGGATGCTCATTACGAATGTGGCACTCATTTCTAAATCCAAGATGGTGGGCATGATTTTTCAAATAATGGCAAGTTGGGTACTACTATACTGGAGGTTTTTGTGTGTGCTTATTACGAATACATCGTTTATATCTAAATCCAAGATGGCGGACACGACTTTTCAAATAAATGCAACATGGGTATCATTTTCGAGGTATTTGTGGGTGCTCATTACGAATATGGCACTCATTTCTAAATCCAAGATGGTCGGCACGACTTTTGAAATAATGGTGAATTGTGTATCGTTTGTCAAGGTATTTGGTAGTGCTCATTACGAATTTAGCACTTATTTTTAAATTCAAAATTGCGGAAACGATTTTTCGAATAAAGGCAAGTTTCAGACTTTGTCTGTAACAAATAAATAAATCTAAAACGGGTAAATTCATATTATATTATTAAAAAATATCTTTGCTTTGTATACGACTCAAGATATGGTCCGCAGACATCAGTGTGAAACCTTTCACCAGGTTTTGTGGCTTTTTCTCTAGTACCGAATTTCTTTCGGTGTGCCTTTTCGAAAACACAGCCATCACACAACTCCTTACTGTCTGTTGTTTTTATTCCCAGTTCTCGTTCCAGAATACGACTGACATGCCTTTTGTTTTGATGTCCAAAACATTCATGGTACAATTGTAGCAAATCTTCCTTCTGTACAAGTGTGACATAAGTTGAAGGCATCGGTATCAAGGCTTTACAATTCAGAGTAAATAGACCTCCATGCCTCAAACATTTTCCTGTAACTATGATTTTACCGCCAATCTTCATGGTACATGAATCTACATGTTACTCAAACACACTATTGGGGTTCATATCTTGAGCCGCCAACACAGATAACAAATTCCTTTTAATTCCAGGCACGTACCAAACATCTCTGAAGTAAAACTGACTCGGTTTTCCATTTACAACAGTTGAAAACTGTATGCTTCCTTTGCCTAGTGCCTTGACAATATTTCCATCTGCCGTAGTAACGGTGTGAATGTCTCCAAATTCGTTGAAATCCTCAAATAAATCTAAAATCTCGCAGCGTTACGTGATTAGTTGCTCCATTATCAATATACCACATCTCAGGATAATTCTCAGCAGAAATAGCAAAAACCGAAGTTAGCCTCATGCTAGACATACCCACAGTTCGTACCTACATCCTCAGGTTTTGTCATTCCAGACTTGTTCTTAGGACAATGCAATTTTAAATGACCTTTGTCTTTGCATATAAAGCAGCGTCTGCTCTCCTCCTTTGAAGTATCCTAATTCTGTTTTAGTACCTTCTGAATTATTTTCTGTTTATTCATCTTCACAATAAAAGCTTCAACTCCAGACTCTCCGTCGTGACAGATCAACAGTGCCTTCTCGTGAACACATAACTGACTTGTTAAACTTTCTACTGTTCTATCCTTCTTTGACATTAGCATACAACTCGCTTTAAATGAGAAATATGTATCCGGCGAACTATGCAAAATCTTGCAGATTAGCAGAAACTCCGGTAAATCTGTACCATCACCTGATTTGACTAACTCCTGCTTCAAAGTATGCCACAAATTTTTCAATTTCGAAATACAAGACACCATGTCATCTGATGGATCTTTTTTCGCTTTAAAAAATGCCAAACAAGCTTCATACAAACGGTCCTCGTTCTTGCCGTCGTACAGCCGATGTAACTCATCCCATACATCCTTAGGGTGACAGAATCTCATCACTTTGTCCAGGATTTCATCCGATATGTTGTTCGTGATCAAAAGCAACGCAGTGCTTAAAGATCTCTTGTGTTCTCTTAGCATCCGATTGTACTCCCCAAGAACAGAAGTGTCTCCGTCACCGGTAGCAGTACGGTCGCTCAGGTTCTCGTACTTTGCCCTCCACGATATCAATTAATCCGTCGATGCCGTTGAGCATTGCGGACACGCGATAACGCCATTGGACCCAGTTATGTCCATCCAGCTTCGTAATCAGAATTTTACATAACTCCATTTCGATCGGATTGTTCCGCGTAGTTTATTAAAGCTTCAACAAATGTGGCCCATGGCCACTTAGAACTTATAGTTTTGAAGAATTTACTACACTTTGCTAATACTATTTATAAATAAAATTGTAAATACATTTTGCTATCACTCCTTCTTCTTCTTTTAAATGTTATGGCTCCATCGAAATAATCAATGATTTTGCCAATGTCAAGTAAAAATAACTATGTACGGTAGTTTAATATCACTATCACTATCACTCCTTATATTTTTCCATTTTTTTTGACAAGCTATATTTAAACATGACATTTAAACATATTTCTTCTTTTTGACCATTGAATGAGAGAGAGGATTTCCCTACATGTAATTTCACCTGCACCCTTACCCTTCAAAACCGGAACGCGGTAATAATCACATTACTGCTTGGCGACAGAATAGATAAAAGTGGCAGTACTTTCCTGGACGAACTCTTTCACAAGAAGCCTTTCTGCTACAAAAATATACATTTTATTAAATCATTAAAATATGGCACGCGTATAATCTAAACTCTAATGTTCTATTCAGGGTTTATCGAAAAGTCAGATATTTGGCATGATATACGGATATAGTGTGATTTTTATTATTATCCAAGTTAATGATTATTAGCAGGTGTATGATCGGATATTTGTCAGAAATGATCGATTGCAATTTGTTATCTTGGTAAATAACTTCCCTGAAATCAATATAAAAATGGTAGTGCTCTAAAATTGCTGGGAAACGCATAAGCGATGTTACGTGAGTTGTTAGTGCTATTCGCGTGTGCCGTGTTTTCGGCCGCGGCGAAGTCGCCCCACGCCGAGCATGTGGAACAAATGATAAGGAGTGGAGCTTTCAAAGTTGACCCTCGATTTGTAGATAACGTACTAGAGGATGCTTCGTTGGATGTTGTAAGTTTTAAGCATGTACTGTATACCTATTTGGGTTTCGTTAAAATGTTCTTCTTTTAAAAGTCATACATCGATTCATATGTTTTAAACGTTGTTGACTTAATTTTATAGTCGTAACGTAGCTTGGTAGTTAATACAATATGGAGTTCACACAAGAGGTCTGATTTTCGATATAACAAATTATAAAACGAAATTTTCTCAAGTGTTGAGTAGGATGAAAATCAAACTCTGGGGGTGCCTACCGCCAGATATACACACATCAAAAGTGTCTAGGGATCAAGTGAATATTTTTGAAATAAAAATTATTTAAGCAATATTTACCAAATCCAGTCTTCCAGGACGACTTCTTACTTTAATGCTTATGTTTTATTTAACCGTTTACCCCTATATTTAATTAAAATAAACTAAAATTGATGTTTTTGCAAATTGTGGGAAAAAACTCAAATTAACGGCGTCAATTAAATGACAAAAAAATGGCGAAAATGATGATTTTGCTCATTTTTATTGTAAAGATAAGAAAATTAATAATCTGTATTTCCACCATTAACACGAATCACACAATTACAGCGATTTGGCATGCTTAAGATGAGTTCATCAAAATCACTTTGAGGAATGGCCGCCCATGTGTTTTGTAACAAGTCAAAATATTGTTGTAGAGTATGTACGGCATGCATACTCGGCACAGCTCTTCTTTGAAGCATATCCCATGCGTGCTCAATTGGATTGAGGTCTGGCGATTGAGCAGGCCACGGCAGAACGTTGATACGAGCTTCGGCAAGAATGCGTGTTACGACTCTAGCCGTGTGTGGACTTGCGTTGTCATGCATTAGTTGAAATGAATCACCCAACTGGCCTCGCAAAGGGATGATAACATCTGAAACAATCCTCTCTGCGTAAACTTGAGCATTGAGGTTACCCCTGATCCAAATGAGATCGGTTCTTCCGCCGATCCAAATACCGGCCCATATCATTATTGTTCCCCCACCATATGGATGAACTTCCTGATAATATCTCAAACGTTCATGACGTCCAGATGTTCTCCAAACTCGAGTACGTCTTGTATCCGGTCTCATACCGAAGCGGGATTCATCCGAAAAGCACACATAGCGCCAGTCTTCTTCCTCCCAGTTTCTGTGTTCGCGAGCCCATCGTAAACGGGTCCTGCGATTGCAGGGTGCAATAGGTGGAACTCTGAGCGGCCTTTGGGATCGCAGACCCACTTCACGTAAACGATTTCGGATTGTTTGATCGCTTATTAGCAAGCCTGAGGAGCTGTGGAGCCTCGTAACCAACATCATGGCGGTCATGGTACGATTCCGTCGAGCAGTATTTTGGATATACCGGTCCTGTCTGCGAGTCGTGATGCGAGATCGTCCTCCATGTCGCTCGGCCACGCTGCCCGTCATGCGATAGCGCGTCCAGAGGCGACTTATGACGCTCTGTGTAGTGTTAAGAGTGAAAGCCACAGCACGTTGCCTGGAACCAGCTTCCAACATTCCGACGGCTCGCATCATCACTTCTCGGGTTAAATGATGTCGTCTCTCCATAATAATGTAAATTGTTTCGGTTCCGATGCAGATATTGTAATGATTTTGTCAAAACGCTATAACTCATTTTTATACAAAACCACATTGACAATCGATTTTCTTCTTATTATCGAATTTTAAACAATATTCCTTATTTAAATGTTAAAACTCACTAAAAAGTATCAATAGCGATACAAAAAAGTTAATATAATTAACCCTAATTGCAGCGATACTCTTAAACGTACTTGATCCCTAGACACTTTTGATGTGTGTAGATAGGTAGGTCAGGGAATAATTTGAGATCAAAATGTGTATAATATTATACTAAATACATTTTATTATTTTAATAATTAAATATAATTTCTGCAAATTTTAGCCTGATCTCGTCAGGAAGTACAACTACCCCCTCGAAGTGCATCATGTCACGACTCCAGATGGCTATATCCTTGAAATGCATCGCATTCCCCACGGTCGCGACAACCATAATAGCCCATCACCAGATAAGCCCGTAGTATTTCTTCAGCATGGATTACTTTCTTCTTCAGCTGATTGGGTTCTTATGGGACCTGGAACGGCATTTGGTAAGTAATACTTACAATAGGTATTCGTTGTTTTTTTATATTACCATACCCTACCTATCAGCGAAGCTGACAAATTGAGTTAATGGTAAGTAAACAAGACTGTGCACTTATTTATTTCTGAGATTAAGATCCTCTACTTAAGTATGATAACTTTTCCAGCCTACTTCCTCGTTGAAGAAGGTTTCGATGTATGGATGGGTAACGCACGAGGCAACTACTACTCACGTAGACATATTAGATTGAACCCTGATGCTATCTTAAACACCGATTTCTGGAGATTTTCCTGGGATGAAATAGGCAATATCGATATGCCTACTATGATTGACTATGTTCTCGAAAAGACCAACAGACAAAGATTGCATTATGTTGGTCACTCTCAAGGAACCACTGTTTTTTGGGTCATGACGTCTCTTCGTCCGGAATATAATCAAAAGATTATTTCTATGCATGCTTTGGCTCCCGTTGCGTACATGGCGAATAACAGAAGCCTTCTTTTGAGAGCTATAGCATCTTTCGGAAATGATATTGAGGTAAGTACAAGCCAGGTTAAAGATTCCAAGGTTTACCCTTAGGATTCCAAATAACGTGTTGGTGACTCGTTCCATTCTTTTCGGTTTATCAGAAACTACTTACACGAAGTTTTTGGTGAGAGCTGCATGTAATTTTCTACAAAACTAAAAGTGTCGCTGTCTATGACAGATAATGCAAGAAGAGCAACGCGCAAACGAGCAAATTATGGTTCTCCCCGAGACGTGATGTCCTAAACAGGAATTTGCTTTGTTTTTAGGTTAACTTTCATGTAGAGATATAGTTTTTAGATTTACCTGCTTTCTACTCAAGCAATTATTTTACAGAGAATAGCAAGATTAATTGGTGTGGGTGAATTTTTGCCTAATAATTTAATTATGACATGGGCTGGCCAGGCGCTCTGCATGGACGAAGTAATTTTCCAGCCTATCTGTAGCAGCATCATGTTCTTGGTCGGTGGGTGGAATGAGGAGCAACACAATGCGGTAAGCAATTGAAAATGCAAAAATTTTGTCTTCTCTCCCGGTAACGAGATTGTCAATTGTATAATTCGTGTCCTTATTGTTAACAGACTATGTTGCCAGTGAAATTAGGACACACTCCAGCCGGTTCATCCGTCAGGCAGTTCGTACATTACGGCCAGGGCATCAATGACCGTCGTTTCCGCCGCTATGACCATGGATGGATTTCAAACAGGCGTATATATGGCTCACGAAACCCCCCGGACTATAATCTTGGCAGGATTACTGCACCTGTATTCTTGCACTACTCTGAAAGTGACCCACTTGCTCATGTTAACGATGTCTTCAGGTTATTCCAAGAACTTGGTAGACCTGTTGGTTTGTTCCGCGTACCGCTCGCCAGTTTCAGTCATCTAGACTTCGTATGGGGTATTGATGCGAAAACCTTAATATATAATAGAGTCATCAACCTTATAAAGTCGACAGATGCCAATGGATAATATAAGCTATAATTAAAGTTATCATTATTTTTCTGAACTGGTATCTTGATTACTGTTATAATGCAAATGAATTAAATTATTATCTGTTATAATTTATGTCTTATGTTTCGATTGTTGCCTTAGATTATACCGATTAGATTACATACTGTACTGCTATATCATGGTTAAGGTATATAGATAGTATTTGAAAACTTCGAACAAATAGAACCAACCCTAGTTAGTTGGGCAAGCGGGGTGAAAACCTTCTTCATAGTAGTCAGCCGTGAAATGCATGTAGCATTTCAAGGCTTATTAGTTGACCATGATGAAGGTACCCATAACTCGAAAGCCTGCTAACCTAAGCCAAACAATATTTCGGAGACGACGATACTCTGAGGTATTTCTGCCTCTGTGGCCGAACGGTTACCATGCTGGACTGCAACGCAGAGGTCCCGGGTTCGATTCCCGGGCCGGGAGAAATATTTGTATGGCCTACATTTATTTCTCTCGTGAGTTGGGTGTAATTTGTGCCTGTCTGTGTGTGATCAATGGCACCCGCGATACAGGTTTTCCCTAGTGAGGGGCTAAGAGTGTGTACGCGTTATTATTATTATTATATTTCACGAAAACATTCCCTATCTCAGATAATACCATAATGGTGGAATATGAAAAATGTAAATCATAAATTCACAATAGTGTTCGAGATAAGTCTGGAAAAATAAGAGCTTTCAATGTTCCTACCATATTTTTTTTTTAAATAATGAGGACGAGGTGATAAACAAATTGCGTTCTCTAACAATATGAAACATATTAAAAGTTTTATTCTATAGTTAGACAATATCTCATTGAAATTTCCTCAGTTGACCTCGTTGCACATTTATTGCTTGGTGAAAAGTTATAACAAGCTGAACTACTACCTATCCACTTTATTCAACTTTTGTAGCTTGTTTAATCTAGCTCCAATTTATTATTTACCGGTATCTTTATAACAAGGCTGGTTTACTCGGTTCTAGTCACCAAAAGTAGATAATTTAAAGTTACTTAATAACAAAATAATAAAAATGTGTTTTACAGGTGGATAGTAACAATTTTATAATTACCGCGGTCCCCACACTAGGCAACCTTGTGTCGTCGTAGGGCATTATCGTACAACCGATTTACATCAATACTTGCCTTTTTAACCGATTTCAAAAAAAGGAGGAGGTTCTCAATACGACTGTGTTTTTTTTTGTATGTACGTTACGCGATAACTCCGGTAGTTGTGCACCGATTTTCATAAATTTTTTTTTATTGGAAAGAGGGTACCTCCAATAGTGGTCCCATTTAATTTTGAAGAAAATCATCCACCTCAATATACAATAGCAACTTTTCACTCATGAAGACTCATTTTTATATATAGCACCAAAATTTTATTATAAGGAGCAATTACTTTAATAGTTGAGTTTGCTATTCTATTATTCAAGGCATTTTTCTCTCAATATACTTTAAGTAGTGAGAACCGATTTTTTATTATCTCCTGTGTCAAGTTCCGTATAGTGGCGAACTAGGGAATGAATCCGGGTTTGCGCACTTTCCAGTAATGAATTTCAAAAAAAACTTGGTAAATAGATGTAATTCCACGTACTTTTGAAGTCGGTTTTTTTTACATTATTAAAATGAACAGAATGGATTTAAAATATTTAAACAAGCAAACCTAAGATATATTGCGTTGGTACGTCGAAGAAGGGTCACGAGCCTCGGAAAACGTGTGAAGTACGCAACCCGCATTGGGCCAGCGTGGCGGCCTCGTCTGAAAGGAGACCCGTGCCCAACAGTGGGACGTATAAATGCGTTGATGATGATATTTATATATGTATAAAAGTAATAATTGATGCTTTATAAACTAAACAGTAATGTTTTATAACAATAAGTTCACTGTGCAGCTACGACATGCAAAACAATTAAATTCTCAACAAAATCCTAAGTCAAGTCAAGCAACCAGTTTTGCAGTATAGGTTTTTTTTATAAAACCAAGTAATAGGTAGTGACTGTACTTGATGAGCAAAATTTTATGTTACATGATTTGAGGACGTTGTTGTACAAGTGTAGTAATAATAAAGCACGACCTAGTTGTGCGTTTGGTGTTAAGTAACACGCCTGTACATAACAGTTGCAGTGCCCATTAGCGCTTTAAATCACAAAGATCTCAGGGGTACTGGTACTGCGCCCTTCTCCCCGAGTCATAAGTTGAAAAATCCTGTGGCTGTAATTTCACCAACATTCTTACTCTTCAAAACCGGAACACAGTAATGCTTACATTACTGCTTGGCGGCAGAAATGGTATGATAGTGAGTGGGATACGAATCATACGCTTTGTAATTAAAACATTGTAGTCAACTGACCGCACACCTTCTCTATGAGTGTTTATTAAAGTTTTGAGAACGAAGAGCTTACGGACCCTGTATAAAACTGTAGTCGGATATCGTCGAGGGTTTTGAGCATACTTTTAAGAACAGAGCGCGGAGCACTTTCCGACTGTAACATATGTGTCTTTGCCGCGCTACCCCAGCTGGAAATGCAATATGTGAGGGGTGAGTGGCAGAGAGCGAAATAGATACGTCATGAAATGAAATTCGTCAATTTCTGGCGAAGCGATATCCCGACGCAGTCTTAATATGTTTGCCGTTTTTCTTACATGCCCGGAAAGAAGAGTTATATGTGTGTGAAAGTTAAGCTTCTCATCTAAAACTACGCCATGGTACTAAGTAGCATCAGTTTTAACTGGAGTTTCTCACGAACACACCATTCCATTACTATCACATGTATGAGCTTTAATAGAAGGAAATGAAAATGAAGCTGTTGCCTCGGCAAAGTCAATTCAAAGTCAAATAAGAATTTATTTATTGTAGGTAAAATTTTTACACTTGAAAACGTCATTTTTTAAGCTACTGCTCGTACACTACTACGCTGATCTCCCTGAAAAGACCAAGCAAGAAACTCTGGATTGCTCTTTTAAAATAAACTTAAATGCTATGGAATACACTTTTCATGATTGTATGGAATCTGGACTTTATATAATGTAACGTAAGTTTTAAATTTTGGAAATGATAACTTTAATATATGTTTCGGAATCTTATTATAAAAACGTATACAGTTCCCCATAAACGAAATTGTTTACCATAGTTAAACGAAACCGTGGTACCATGAGTTTGGACTTTGTTCTAAGGTTAATATTACGGACAACGGACTTTCTTAATAAAATTATGTATATTTTTGCGGCCATACGAAATATGTGAGTAAATGTATTATGATGCCACAGTCAATACCAGTCTCCTTAAACTTTCCTCTGAGAGAAACCCGAAAATCTAAACGGTACACAGGAGGTCCTATGAAAGCAGATGAATTCACTCTTTTTGAGATTTAAGGTAAGCAAATTACGTTTGAGCCAATCGCAGTCCAGTGACTAAACATGTTCCGCATTGCAGGAAGCGTGCTTTTTATAGAGATTTTTATAATTTAAAGATTCATACAAAACATACTATTGAAAAAAAAAATAATTTAGATTATTCATATAAACATACATCTAAGGTATGTGACCCTATCATGCAAGTATGCTTGCAGAAATGGATGTTATTATTGCTGTTTCTTCATACCAGAGATTAGTACAAAACTGATCCTTCATACCAGACGAGGAAGTGTAGAGCAATTTGTTAGTGGGACGGGTTTTGAGAGCAGGAATTAATTAGTGAATGCAAACTTTGTTTCACAACTTCATAACCCTATTCTTAACCTCTGTTTCCATACGCCCTTTTTTGAGATCTTTTTACAGATATACTAATATCTTTAAAATATTAACCAATGCGTAGCTATTCGGAAAAGCTTGCATATGATAATGTACCAAAACATTTCAGCACTTCTTTTTTTTCTGTTTTTTATTTATGTCACATGACAAATAAAATTGATAGACATTTACGCAGATGAAATCTTCATTCACTTGCTTGAGATTTTAGATACAAGACAATATCAGATATTATATTGTAGGTTTATACCTACAAGATATTATAAAATTAAAATTAAAACTAATTTATTCCGAGTAATAACGACCCATTACGAATTACGTATAACATCAAACAATTATGAACAAAATATTATATTATGAACTTGAATAGAATTAACTTTTTTAAAACACTTTTGAAAATTTTCAAAATTCATTAATTTATTTCTTTTTTAATTCGTGACATTGAAAGGCGCTGCCTCAGAATAAAGCCAATGTTGCCCACGAATGACTCTGGTGCGTATTTTGATAGAATCTCGTGGTTTCTCGTTAAAGAAACAATAGTAATGTAACTTTCATGCTGCAAGACATGCCAAGGCGTCTGAGTCATAGAAGGGCAGATTTTTATTTTTCTTCAGTAATGAGGAAGAAACATCACACCTATTTTGCACGACAAGTTTAGACATTTATTCGTTAAGAGACTGCCAAAAACTTTTAAATTTTAAAAGATGGTATGTACAAAATATGTAATAAAAAAATATCCTTTGCAATATTATGTTCTACCGATTATTAAACACTACTTACCTACTTGCATTTAAAAGTAAACTTGTAAATGTGAAAACATCAAAGGTTTTCCAGAATTAATTTAATGAAAAATTCTCTACGAGTCGAGGATTTTCACTGGACATTTTTCGTTATTTTAATAAAATTTTGATATCATGTTCCGTAAATAGCTGTAGTAACCTTTTCTTTTTAATAGAAATGTTTTTGTAATTCTATTCGTCTCAATTTCTCTCAGATACAAAAAGTGTTCTACAAGGACCTGCTTAATGTAACCTTGTAAGAAGGTCGGACGTGCGGAAAATAAAATCCGAAGATTTGCAGGTAAGTTTATTTATGTATGTAGCAACTTATAAAAGACTATGCAACACTACGAGATTGTCTAAGGCAATGCAGCTGCGAAAGTGGAAAGTAACGTAGACGTTTATGGCTATGCAGTTATTTATGAAGCTGTGAAAACTCTCCCATAAGTGGAAGTAGGTAGCTGGCGTAGGCACGGCCTTTCAGGTACTTCAGACTGTTATTTCGTGTGGACTGTGGATGTGTTGCGATCTAGTTGGCCTGTATCATGGCGAAAGCGAATAGGGTCGTCAGGGTTGTTAAGGGCTTCCCTTAGATGACGTGGCCTACGAGCGCAATAGGAGTAATCTCTGAAGAGAGACATAATTGGCAGATGGTTGAGGTGGTGAGGAGCAGAGTCGAACTACGTTTCATCGAAAGGTAATACTGCCAATGTATCTACGGTATTTGCAATTTATTTATGTATATATGTATAGTCGTCAGTGACCATGGGAAGACCAGTGTTGGTTGGAACTTTCATGACAGTTTAGAACTTTAAAAATAAAAATGGTCTTGTGGCATACTTTTGTCAATAATCATATAGCATATTTTTTATTAACGCGGATTTGTTAATTATAGTAACAAGTACTACCATAAAAACATCCAGATGCAACACACACAAGAGATCAGAAACATTGAATTTTTAAATTTTGGGTTAGTATTGTCACTGAATATTTATCCAGTCTGCAAAGTGCAATATTTTATATTCATTGATTGTAGTCATTACCAATCGGTATGTTATCGGAACAAGCCAGTGAATCAAGGAAGAAGTTTTGACGTTATAATCGAGAACACCATACACGAAAGTTGGATCGGAAAACGACCATCACAGACTTGTTTCACCGTGCACTGGAATCGTCTGATCCTTATTTAAAATCCTCTTTGACACTTAGTACTCCTCCTCCACCTCACAAACATAAAAAATCTCTACCTGACAAAGTTCTTTACCTTCTAAGAGTGACCACGGAAAATGTTCGTTACCATCATTACCCATCAGAAGAAATTGATATTGAAGCTGCTGATATCACGCTTGCAACAGACGAAATCATTCTGCAAACCGATAATGAGGAAAATGTATGAGCTTTCATCATTTGCTAGGATAATTTATCTTTATTCACACAACGTAATGCACATACGTGAATATTATAACAAAATATGCCAATAACGTGTAAGGTAGGTACATTGTTTTAAATTATTTTTAACAAAATTACTTCAATTTAATTTATTTCACTTGATTTTAAATTTAACTAACGTAACTTAAAAATGTAAAAATTCAATTAATGTACCATATGGACTATGTTATCTGAACCTCATAAAGGAATTTGAATTGTTGAGGGCTACCAAAGCTCCCACATGTATGAATAAAATGTTGTATTTACTAACACTAAAATAAGTTCACATCTTTGTATCTACTACCACGTACAACTCTATTCATATTCGAAATAAATATATTATTATTGTTGTTGTTGTTATTTTAACACATCACCCTCCATTGATTCTCGTACTCAAGTAAAAACTTCTACATTTTGTGAGAACCCTATTTCCATAGAAATCTGCAAAAACCTTAGAAACGTGGTATCTCCGAGATTTTCCGAGATAAACGTTTACTTTTTCTTTATGCGATAGATACATTGTAGAATATTTTGAAGGTAAAAAATGCTAATTTAGTACGGTTAATTTTATATACATATATTTTTTAAATTAACAAAAAATTTTCTTCTTGCTTTTTGTGCGCTTAAGGACTTAGGATTTACACATTTAATAAAGTTTAAATAGACAGTCAATTTGTATTTTTTTCAAAGGGAAGTTTCACATATTTTGGAAAATACAGGCAAAAACATTTTTCTTGAAGTGACCTTTCGAAAAAATATATTTCCTTAATAAAAGTACATATCTAAACGGATTTTTATTTGTATTTATTTTTTATTTCTTAGTATAAATTTATTAGGATTCTGTGGCGTTTACGCTACTTAGTATAGGGATAGCTCAATGAAACAACATGTGTTTACTTCACGTACACGTGCGATACGTCCGCTCACACCAATTTCTAGTATCGTAGTGCGGGAACGGCGGGCCACAGTGTAACTTATATTGTCTAATATCTATGGCACAATTATGTGCATACACTACATCTATCTCTTTCAATAAAATTAATCCAAATTTTGACACTGTGCACTGTGTACTTTTACTTTACTTTTATAATCATTACTAACTGTCACAATCTACTAAATAAACAAAGCCTAAAGCATTTTACATTGTTCTACATTGTGTCCATTTTTTTTCACCTTGACCTTCCTCTTCATTACGAATCTGCAATTGCCCCTCTATTTTCTTTTGTCCTTCTTAATTCTGACTTGTCTAGTCATTTTCCACTTGTATATTTCTTCTTTTGCTTACATAATTGCATATGGGGTGCTATTATACATCGTAATTAATACTGAAGATCGTTCTTCCAGACGGAATCTTGGCATGAACTTATTTTAAAAGCTTAATTTGTCGCGGTTTTGTTTTACGATCTCGCCGTTCGGTTGTGGCAAGTATGGTATTGACTTGTAAGTCTAATGCCAAATTCCAAGTGGAAAGATTTAAATTAATAATGTTCGATATAATAATGGTATACTGACTGGGTGCCAAGTTTGGAAAAATGTAGAACCTTTACGATTTCCTGGAATAATTATGGATAACCTAATGCAACGTAACAGTCAATTACGAGAAATATATATATAAACCTGGAAAATCAAGAACTTACTAATTCACAGTTGCGTTGGCAATTAGCGTCTTTTCATAGGCACAGGGCTAGTTCCTGAAGCTAAAGAGCAACTTTTACAGTAACCATTATTACTCGCCTTTTTTTTTAAAAACATTATATATTTCATTTACGAACTATAAGGAATGTATTTCCGATACTGACCGACATGACGTTCGGCCTGCACGGTCTTAATAGTTTATCGGTCTTTTTAATTCAAACTATTAACTGTCTGTGTTGATAGTAAATCACCATCCTAATTTCAACCCTGCTGGGTTGCTAAGCTTAGCGTTGATAGTTCATGTCTTTTATTCAGTAGGAGCGGTGCGTGCGGGAAAATGAGCTATCTTCACTGCTTTTAGTATAAGGTCGAGTGAGATGCACAACTGAACGTTGCCAGCTCGCTTTAAGTCTCTAATACGTACAGATGGTAGCACATTAATCATTTTGTTCCGTTGCACTGGAGGTGATATTCAAACAAAAATATGTAAGTCGATGAGCTGCTAATTATACATTTTGTATTTTTTCAATATTTTCCGGTATCAAACTATTTCGTTTGACACTCAATATCCATTTATAAGATGAGAAGGATGTTTCAACAACCACAGATATAAGAGGAGCATATTTGTACAAACTTTCGTTATTTATGTCAATGCCCTTCACAATTTTTCCACTTGTCTCTCTAACCACATCATAATCGGTGTTTCGGTATAACACTCTTTTTTTTTCTTCGTCAATGGTACAATGCATTACCGCTCTGACATCGTTAAGAATATGTAAGATCTCGGACATTGACAAATCAGATTTTTGTAATTAAATTAGGGCTATTTGAATAATTGAATAATATATCGAGTTCTTAGGTTTCCGCGATTGTTACACATAGGAAATGAAACTGTTTTTCCGGATTTAAATGATTCCGTAACCATGGGACCTGTAAAGGGCCCGAAACGTCGGTTTGTTTGAAGAAACAAATATACACAATTTAAATCCGGAAAAACAGTTTCATTTCCTATAATTGAATAATATTTATCAATATAATTTAACAATGGTAGAATATCACCGCTATTTATAATATTTTTTGCGTTTCTTATGGAAAGAGCCTCATTGCTTTTAAAACATTTGGTATTCGCTTCTTCTTGTCGATATTAAATATTAGAATCGACATTATTCCAATTGCATTGAAATAAGCACAAAATCGTAATTTCAAATATGTGACTTATATATTATTGTGCGTGGCTTTTTACATAATTATGTAACAGTAACAGTACTGCGTAGCCTTGTGGTGTATTTATATTATATGTTTATGTTATATGTTATAACATTATATGTTTTTAATTTGCGTGGCCATTTGTTTCAGTAACATAGCGTGATCAAAAAACAAAATTATATATTTTTAATTTGCGTAGCCATTTGTTTCAGTAAGGTTACGTGGCCATAAAACAACATTATATGTTATTGGCGTGGTCATTTGTTTCAGTAACATTGCGTAGCCATAAATCAACATTATATGTTTTTAATTTGCATGGCCATTGGTTTCAGTAATAAAGCGTAGCCATAAACAAACATTGTATGTTTTTAATTTGCGTGGCCATTTGTTTCAGTAACATGGCGCAGCCATAAGTCAACATTATATGTTTTTAATTTGCGTGGCCATTTGTTTTAGTAAGTTTGCGTAGCCATTAATGAACAGTATATTTTTTAATTTGCATGGTTATTTATTTCAGTAATATTTTGTGGTAATAAAAACAACATTACATGGTTTTAATTTGCGTAGCCATTAAATTAGAGATCGTGGCCATCATGAGTCGTCAATTTAACCTTCACCGCGTTCGCGGAGTAGCAAATTAATTTTCTTTATTTTTATTCATTTTGGATTTTCTGAAAGTAATGCCTGAGTCTGCAAATAATTGTATTTAGAAGTTGTTTGCTGTACTTGGCCTTAAATATAAAGTAATTTAAAAGAAGGTACTTGCGAAATAAAGTAAATTAGTAAGTAACAAAATAATGTATACTTGTTAAACCATGATTTTGCATGATGTATCAAAATGATGCAGATGCAGAGGTCTGAGCCTCCTTGACCCTCCGAGATTACACTTGCATATTTTTATGAAGAATACGTGCTTTACCGTTTATTAGCAGCGAATTACGCTTCGTAAACGCGCCGCTAGTACTGCGGCGGCGGCGCTGTGCGGGAGGCAGGCGGACCGACAAGCACGCGCGGGCGCGATTCTCAGTACGCTGTATACTTTTATGAAATACGTGCGTGTTTATTGTGCTATCTTCAAACAGCGTGTGCTGTTCGAGAACTCCTAATTGTGAAGTCGTCTCTTAAGGTATGTTATCTTTGGCTTATGACGGTTACTTATTTTTTGTGTGAAGTTTTATACCAATATAGCGGCGCAGTGAGTGAATTTCATCTATTTATACCTAAATTGCTTTCATGAATCCACCCATGGTGATTCACTGTTTATAATTCATATACTTTTAAATACGAAGGTGTTCCGAACATGTCAGTCTCGCGGCCCGTCGGCCCGGACCTGGGTGTGTACTCTCGATCTTCGTCCGACATCCATCCGAAACAATTACTGCCAAATAAGCAATACTTGAAAGACACGTGATGCCAATGAAGCTGCATACTTGATACTTGTCTTTTAATTTTGTCGAATATTACTTATTTGACAGTAATTGTTTTGGATGGATGTCGGACGCAAATCGAGAGTAGACCCTCTGAGCTCCCGTCGACTCAGGCTGCCTGACCCCACGTTACATCGGATTGAGACGTCGACTCTATTTAAATTACCTGTCGGATCGATTCATGAGACCAGTCGACTCAATGTACGCCATCTGTCGACTCGCTATAGCTGACACGTCACGTTAGTCATGCCAAAAGGGCCCGACGGCCCATGCATTTTGACCCAATAATTCTTATTTACAAACTGAGGGTGCAACACCCCATTACCTACATTAAGTTCTGTCGCAGCAAAGTTCTTTCAACGGATTTTGTCCTTACGGAATTGCAATCCCGAGAGACTTCACTACCCTTGGAGAGCTTAGTCTCCTGAGAGCTGAAGATGAAGAGGATCTATGTACCTTGAATCGGCTGGTGGAGGTCGTTAAAGAAACATTACCAAGTAACTGGAGGGACAGGCGGGTACGCGGTTGTAGCAAGGAAGAACTGGTTGGGAAGAAAGTCGATGGCCAACTCTTAAACAAGATTCGCTTCACGATACCAACAATTTCAATACTAAAAGCCATTTAACCCGATGCAGTGTCGGAGAAGACATATAAGCAACTCAAACTGAACTTTCTCGAATGACCGTTCTGTCGAGCATTGGTGGTACACCCAAAGGCTGTGGCTGCTAAAACCCATGGCTCTATGGCTCAATTTGAAATGGTTTGGGCATCACTAGACGACTCGGTAAATAACGCCATATTGTCTAGGGAGGAGATAGTAAAAATTATGACTGAAAATTGTGCACAGAAAAGATAATGTCCCCAAAAGCCGCCTCATAAGGCATAGCGGTTAAAAACGGACGGTTCTCGGGATGAAATACGAATACTGAAGGAACAAACGACTTCTTTGCAAGGCATGATCTTCTTCAAAACTTCTTTACCAACAGCAACAAATTATGTCAGCTCATCAGAACCAACCACTCCTCGAGGACGAGTATAGTGAGGCTGAGATTCCGGATTCCCTTAATCCTGAGTCAGAACGTGATCATGTTTTATCTGATGTTCATGATCGCATCGCGTGGGACCAGCTCTCAGATAAAGAAAATTTAAATTCCCCTCAAGTTTCTGAAACTAAGGTGGACTTCGACTTCTCTCCTAGCGTTAAGGAGAGAAGGAACCCAAAGTACCTGTGGCTAATAAGGAATTCTTAAATCAGGCTATACATTGTCAAAGATTTGATAAGGAAAGCTGGAACAATCTCGGATATGCGGAAGCTCAAAAAAGTTGCAAGCCACCCCAGCGTTTACGTATTTAACAGTAAACCCTCAACTTTCTGGGAACCCCAAATTGGATTCCTTATGACGTATTGGTGAAATTTGATCAGACTCTTGGCACTTTAACACATGAGCTTTTAAAGGAACGGAAATTGCTCCAAGATATTGTATATATTATAGATATAAACGACATGGTTAATGAGTCCGATTTGAGCACAAGCGACATCAAAACTTCTATAGTGAAACCTCTGTCTGGGCCAGATACTGCTTTCAAAGAAAATAGTGACAATTTGCTTCAATATGTGTATGGTCGCAGAACAGAAATACTAGAACTTCGGCGTTCCTACCACAAACCACCTTCCAAGTATATGCATATTGCTTTGCATAAGATTCCACCATCGGTAACACATCTCTCTGATGAAACTACTCTCTCTGAAACTTTTAAGCAAAACGGTGGCTATTTCAAATTTTTTCCCTCTACAAAGGGAACTACAAAACGATTTGTTAAGTCAGTGGCCCCTTCAAATAATACCGACAGACTTATTCAACAATCCAATCGTAACAAAAAGAAACTGCCATCCAGCTCGTCAGCGCTAAGAAATTTTAAGAAACCCTCAAATCAGACAAAAACGCAAAGAGCCGATAAAAATAAGAAGCACTACGATGCTAGGTCTTCAGCGCCCTAAGGACGGAAGACACAGAGATATTGACAACCACTGCAACTTCTAGCAGGACGTCTGAAAAGGTTTTGTAGAGGTGTGGAAAAGGAAGTTGGCACCACCGTATGTACTAAAGCTCATAGAAGGAATATCTATTCCATTCACGACAAGACCACCACTGATATCAAACACTATCTCGTCTGCAGACCTCGCTATCCACCAAATGGAAACTGAAATAAAGAAACTTATCCAAATCGGTGCTTTATAGATTTGCCAATGCAAAAACGTATTTTTATCCAGAATGTTCCTTGTTCCAAAGTCGGACGGAAGTGCAAGACCAGTTCTAAACCTGAAACCGTTAAACAAATTCTTGAAACTTTTCTTGAAACAATATCCTACAACTACCAGTGTTATCAGATGACTGCATTACCTTTCGGCCTGTCCACAGCCTCGCTAATGTTCACGCGAGTCATAAGTTGGATCGCGGCTACCATGAGATCCCAGGAAATCCGCATTATAGCTTACCTAGATGATTTCCTTCTAGCGGATCAAGACTACAAGCGACATGTTCTACAGGCCGAAAAAGTTGTAAAGTCTATAGACTTGGGCTGGATCATAAATTGGGAGAAGTCTGCGCTAACCGCATCTCAAACACAGGAGTATTTAGGAATCTGCTGGAACACAAAGGAAAACATAAAGTACGTAGTAGTAGTACGTATTCTTCATAAAAATATGCAAGTGTAATCTTGGAGGGTCAAGCCTTGGCTAGACCCAAAATATCCCTTTTTATTCCCTTTTGGGGAAAAACGGGTCTATTTTTTTTATATTAGTTTACTGTGCCTCGCAATATAATGCGCCTCACAATTTAATGGACCTCGCAATTTAATGCGCGTCACAATTTAATGCACCTCGCAAATTAATGCGCCTCGCAACTTTATGCGCCTTGCAATGTAATGCACATCGTGTCTTGCTATACATAACTGCAAAATAACTTTGTTATTTCTATAATGGCCAAATATAAGTACATGGCATTTATTGTGGTAGATTATGACGTGCATTCAAAATTGTTTCGATACCTAACATGTGCCCTGGTCAGGTGCATACAGCAACCTAATCAAAACAGTATTATTAACATCGATTGTCCACGACAAAAGATATTTGTCTATCATGTAATACAAACTCATATTCACATTCAGATTGCATTAGTAATGCTTTATTATTATTAAATAGTTATTGAATGAATAAATAATTAATTATAGTTACCCTTTAATAATGTCAATTTAACGATCAAGCACTAGGCCAGCTTGCGTGAAGTTATAGGTAAGTAGTAAGTGTAAGTTACTTATGGTAAACGTATTTATTTAGACTACTCCGGTTATTCTACTTCGAGCCACTTGAGTGTTGTTTATTGTTATTATATTACAAAATTGCACTAGACTACCTTACCACTTAAATAATACCTGTAAGTACTCCTTGGAATACATAAAAGCAATATTTTCCGTTTGGATTCATAAATCCAACACCATACACACATTTTTTTTTTCAGTGTGAAATATCCACTAATCACTTTATTTACTGACGTAAGGTGTAAATTAAATTAAATATACGTCAATAATTGACACTTTAGCGATTATTGATACCCTGATACTTGTAAAGTAGTTACCAGTTCTTATTTTGGTATATTATTACATATCAATTCGCACCAATATGAAATGATTATGTGAATTAAAATATTCGAAGGTATCATCATGTGACCCATACGATTTGATCAACCAGTTTGACCACGATTGACTTTTCTACGAGATATGTGCTTAGACACCCTTGTACTACTTTAAATTCGTCACATAGTTCATCGATATGCTCTAAGGTTCATTGTCACTGTTTCTTTTTGCATCAAGTGCTGTACTGCTTTACTATGGACAGAAGGAGATTCACTTAAAGTGGAAACAATACGAACAGGTATGCTTACCTGCATATCGCTGCTTTTCAAGTATAGCGGTTCAACTTGAAATTGATCTTTTTTTTCTGACATTTATTCAGAAAAGGGAAAATTTTGATGTGAATTAGACTACAAAGTTTTCGTTGGGTATAATAAGAGATTAATGACAACATTGGGGTGGTACTCGTTAACTTTGCGTAGCACACACTATGTGACCTGACATATCACTAGCTTTTGAGATAGGCCGCCATAGTACATAGTTATCAATATATAAGATTAAACCTTGAGACAATTGGAGACCAAACATTGTCAATTTTCATAAACAAGCATAGCTCCTGTCTAAGAGAAACTGTAGAAGTTTGCGCTCCTTTGCATTTTGTGGTCATGTTGATTGCATAACTGATATAACCTATAATTTTCAGTTTTGAGTGCGTACACTGACGTAACTCCAATTTACGAACAACTCATGGATCACTCCTTCGTATTTCATGACCACATAGATTATATCTGGTCCGTCCCAAAAGTATCGAACATTTTTCAGAAAAAATACTTTTATTGAACTTATCGGTACCATACATTAGTACTCTTCAAAATAACACCCTTCAGCATCGATGCACTTTTGTAGGCGAGTTTTCCATGCCCGGAAGGCCCCCTGGAAGACGTCAACGGGTAGGTCCTTCAGCGCCCTCGTCGTAGCTTCTTGGATGTCCTTAATTGTGCCCCAATGCTTGCCTTTGAGCTTCGACTTGATGCTGGGAAACAAGAAGAAGTCTGCCGGGGCGACGTCAGGACTGTAGGGAGGCTGCGGGACCAGCGGGCTTCGTCGGTCACCTCTTCCCTTCCGTCACGGAACATCTTGTGCCACTTCCTGACCGAGGATTCGGACAAGGCTTTGTCCTTGAAGGCCTGTTTAATCATCTCGTTGGTTTCCACAGTATTTTTGCCGAGTAGAACACAAAATTTCACTGCGTACCTCTGTTCTAACGGATCCGTCATCGCGCTACTTTTAAAAACTTCGACGAGGTGTCGTTTAGAGCTCTACGCGAACGCACGTCCTGCCGCTCCAGGTGCTCGGAGCCAACTGGGACCGGTCGCGCTGTATAGGCTACATCCCCCCACCACTTTCTGTTGCCAAGCGGAGCGCTTCCCGCCGTTCGGCAACACTCCCAAAAAAAATGTTCGATACTTTTGGGACGGACCCTGTAAACTGACTTATGATTTTTATAAGTAATTTCCATTACTTATAAAAACATTACAATTTTCACCTTATGGGGCACTCAAGGTGTTTTCACTCCTTCGTATTTGTTGTTCTATTCGGCTAATATTTACAGGCACTATTTGTTGTTGTGTAGTCGGTTTTATCAATATCAACCGTATTTATTGAAAACATTTTTTCTTTTAGATGTTGCTGATTGTACTTTATTATTTCTAACATTACTACTTAATGATAATTACCAAATTATTGCCAACAAACGCTGGGAATGTTGTTATAAATTAGTTTTTTGAAAGGACAGAGTAAACCAGTCATTCAATGAGTAGGTATCTAGTAATTTAATATAGTAACAAAAATGTTTACTTAAATGTAAACAAAATGTGAGCTGCTGCTTACACAAAAATGCGATTTGCAGGCCATGTCTAATTAGCAAAGAAAGTATTTGCACTGCTGAATTAATAGCATAAAGTTGGTCAAAATTTATTTGCTTTTATTTTTTTTGTTACATATGTTTAACATGAAGTTTGTTTAAATTGCAAGCAACAAATCTACTCTGGATATCAATTCCCCTGTAAAGTCACTCACATATTACGTATAATCGTATGGGAACATCGTAATTTGTAGTTCATATGTAATTACGCAATGTAAGTTAGCAATTTCAATACAGGCAATACAAACTACACAACAATGAGAATATTTTTTTTTGTAAGTATTAGCAGGCACTTGTGTTTTTGGCTAGTTTAGTAGCCAACGGTATCAGTTTGTTCATATCATTTGTCGAGCTAATAGAATACGACACGGGTGTAGTACACCATGGTATGCGGCTAACATGTTATTTAATGGACAATCATTTCAACTCACGCATGGCATATACTTCCAATAGGCAGATATTATATTTATATGTATTAGTGAAATGGATTCTAATGATTTGAAATCGTGATACATATCTCCACTTCTTTCTTTTTTTTTTAACAAAATTGAGTCGGAGCTGATAACCTCGACGACATTTCGAAATATTATTAATTCTACTCACGTTATTTATCCTCGTCGCCATTTGTGGCGTTTACGCTACTTAGGGATAGCTCAACGAAACAACATGTGTTTACTTCACGTACACGTGCGATACGTCCGCTCACACCACTATCTAGTGTCGTAGTGCGGCAACGGCGGGCCGCAGTGTAAACTTATATTGTCTAATGTATATAGTATATAGTACAATTATGTGCTTACACTACAGATTCAACCTATTGAAATCGAACATAAAACGAGATCGAGGATGTCCGCAACTAAAGTAAAATAACACACTGTGCTCTGTCTGACCTGCCCCCCCGATTTAGAATTCTTCGATATTTTAACTTAATCGTCCGATTGGATATCGTTCTCGAATCGAAGAGCGTTTTCCGGGCTATTCAGAACATTCGAGTTAAACCGTCGATTCGGATTCGAATACGATATCGTTATCCAATAGTGTTTACGGAGTAGTCGGTGAAATAGATTATAAGAAAAATGAAAATTCTTTTTATTAATTTTTAAGACTTTATGGCCTAAAATATAAGTACCTATGAATTAGTCTTACATTAAAATAAATTAAATAATTGAATTAATATAATAATGAATAAAATAATTAAATTAAAGGTAGTTAAGTTTGGGACGACTGTTTTAATTTTCTCTAAAATGGTAAAAATTGATAATTTTGAGCTCTACGAACATTGTAAATTAGATAAATACTTACTGGTATTGATAATTAACTACATCAGAGAAAATATGAAAAGTACTTACTTAGAAAAATCGACGAAAGGAAAGAGAACGTATTCAAAATAATGTCCTCCCTCAGCACTTCAAACGATTATATTTTTTTACCATAAACGAACCTGAGTCCTTCTCGATGTTCTATGGGTACCTGAAGGATGTGTGCGGGCCATAGTAGTGTAGTTAACAACGTTGAAGGTCGTACAAAAACTCTCTTATAAAAATACTTTCAATGCGCAGGTAATTAGAAAAATATTTTTGTCAAAAATATTTAGTATTCTATTAATATTGGACAATTAAATCAAAATACATTACACGTATTCGACGTGTGCTTAATGTATTTATAAAGTAAGTATGTTTGTATTTAATATTTTAGTTTTTTTTATTTTAACATTTATCAGGAAAAGCAGGAAATGGACGCCGAAGGAGGTGAGATTTGGGACAGTTTATTCAGGTTTATTTTGTTAACAACAAAATGTTATTTTGGTTACAGAATAACCATAAGTACTACATGCATGTAAGCAACACACTCTCATGTCTCATATATTTTATAAACAATATACATATTCTATGAAAAAAATGTGAAATTTACATAGGACGCAGAATATGCACGAAACGGAAGAAGCACCCTACTTATCGGAACTTACCCTAACGATGCATAGCTGAAATAACATTAAACTATTTCAATATTCTAAAACTAGGTTATAGTTTTATAAGACATCTCAAAAAAATATTTTGTCTCCTTAGCCGCGTTTTATTTAGCGGACGGCAGAATACCAGATAAGATAATACAGGGTATAATATACGGTATGTATATACCCAAGCATACAAAATGTGTTATGTGCCTTTCATATTTGGATGAATTAAATTCTGTGATGCTAAGATTAATTTATTTTCATTTGAGTAGTTTCGCATTTGCCGTCGGACCGTCCGTTGCCTTACTGGACTCGGCAGCAATATAAATTGAAATCCATTTCGCCACTAACAGGTTGATTATATTAATGCCTAGCTTCTGGAATTCAGCGAAGCTTAACCAATTTTTTAGAAACCCTACTAACTTTTCCATCTACTTATTAGAAATGAATATTTTATTTATTGTATGTTACCACATATTTAGTTTTCAATGACATTTTTAGTCGCGGTACGTATCAAGCCGTGGTGGCCTGATGGTTTGACCTACCGCCTCTCAAGCAGAGGCCGTGGAATCGAGTCCGGGCTCGCACCTCTGAGTTTCTCGCAATTTTTTTTGCGAAATTTAATTTAAAATTTACCATGAGCATTTCGGTAAAGGAAAACATCGTGATAAAACCTGCACGTCGAAGAAGGTTCGCGACCCTCGGAAAACGTGTGAAGTCCCCAGAACCTATAAATTAATAAAGATATGATAAATGTTTATTAAAATTTATTAAAATATCTATTAAAATTGCATTTGAATTATAGTTGTGTGTTTTATGCCTTCAATATAATACAATACACTTCACACATCTATACATTAGAGAATACGTCAGAAAAATAAGACTTTTGGAGAGCACTTTTGCTTCAAAAATCAAATACACTAAAAATCTATAGACTTTACCTCATCCCTATGAGAAACGTCAAATGAAATAAGAATCCTGTAAGAGTCTAATATACTACGATATCAGTGCTGCTAATTGTACTAATTTTATTTATGTTAAGTTCATATTTTCTTTGTAAGAATCAAAATCCCCTATTTTGGTTCTTACAAAAAAATATGAATTTTTATTTTTTTTATTTTTTTTATTTGGGGTAGCAACAGCCAACAGATTATAAAATAAGCTTAAATTAGGTACAATTTAAATAAGGCCAATGACTGCCAACCCTTGTTACAATTCTTGATTGTATTTATAATTATAGCAACTTATAACAATGAACTTAACATATAAATGTATTTTTGGGCTTCTGATAGGTAACCCCAAGCCGTAAAACGACTACTACAGTATTTTGTTATAATTTTCAAGTTTTTATTGAATGCCATTGCGTCATCTATGAGGAATTTATGTTTTCAGTATTTTGTTAGTTATTAGTAACATTTAACAAAATATATTTTGTTGTAATCATTAATATAAAGATCGAACACAGAAAAAATTCCTTCGATCCGGTCGGATTCGACGTCTTCTTGCATACCGTGCCAGACGCTATACCTACAAATTAAGCCACGAACGAACCAACGGACCCAACGAATTTTTCTATGTGCTTGCGTTGTGTCTTTGTATTTTGGTTTTTCAACGACTTTTTAGTCGTAGCGCCATCTATGAGAAATCTATGAAAGATTTATCAGCCAGTTAGTACCTTTACAGCTACTAGTCCTGGCGAGAGATGTCGCTATTCACTGTATTTTAAATTTTTATTGAATTAATATTCAATTATTTTTTGTGTAATTACTCCACTAGTTTGTTGTAATCATTAATACAAAGATCGAACACTCAGAAAAAATTCCTTCGATCCGTTCGGATTCGAGCCGACGTCTTTTGCATACCGTGCCCGACGCTATACCAACTAAGCCACGGAACGAACTTTCTTTCTAAATTAATTTCTAGATGTTTAAATCGCTTGTAGTTCGAACAATTGAAATTGACATAACGTATCTCTTTCTGTCTTTTGTGCATGCAATGTCTAGGAAAAGGACAGTTACCAATTTAATTATTTTCACTGCTTTTGTAATTTATATTTACGATTAATTTAAATATAAATCAAATAATACAACAGCTGTACAAAATAACACTTTTAAATGAGAACTACATATATTTGCTTAATGAAAATATGACACAAAATCCTGTTTTTTCACATTACTTCAGTAATTTTTACAAGTTTTTATTATCTGGTACTGCATGATTGACAAGCGCGCTTTCAGTCGACCAAACGAAAGGTGACGCGCGATTAACGCCCTGTGTGTGATTTTAACGCTCTACAAGTTCGGACACTTTTTAGCGCCGATGTCCATTTGTTGGTAAACAATGGTGCTTACAAAAAAACTCTAAAAGTTTTTATTCACGAATACCGGATTATGTTGGCGAATTAATTTAACCACAGATCGTTCATCACTGTAAACCATATTGTTATCTTTATCGAAAGCTAATCCAAAAATATTTTCCATAGGTATCGTTTTCACTACGTGTCGTTGTGCCATATCGATCGTATAAATTCCATCCTGAGCTATAAGATATGGTAACCCGTTTATATCGGCTGTCATCCCGCGAAAGTGTGCAACTGTAGAGGCACCACCAAAAGTAATCGGTATCGTTGTTCCTTTTCGTAACATGTACACTCCCGAGGAGTTCACAAACAATATATCTTCAAAGTTGTTAAGGAGAAAATGTTGTATGCCATAACCATTCAATTCCTTAATGCTTGTTTTCCCGCCATTCTTCCAAACGAAAAGATTTTGAGTGGCCGTTTCTACAAAGTAGAGATATTTGTGGAAATACATGTCGAAAATATCCACACCACTTAAGATGGCTGGCCTATAGACATCAAATGTCCTATAATTGAATTCGAATATGCCGTCGCTACCTCCGAGATAAACAGCGCCTTCTGGTTCGACGGCGCTCGCAAAACCATTTTGAATACCTGGTATAATTGCATTTAATCCTGTGTCAAGATCTAGAACGACTAAGTGGAAGCTTTGATCAGAAAACTCGTCTGCATTTATACAAAAGAAAAGGGTATTACTCAGTCGATCTATTGATAATTTAGAAGGAACGTTAGCATCAGCTAAAATAATATGTTTATTGTAAGCACCACCTTTAATCACTTTCACTTGTTCAAATTTCACTTTAGGTTGACGTTGCATTATGAATTTGGTACAGACAACATGTTTTATACAAAATTTTATTTCCTAATTTTCCATTTTTTCCTAAATACTGTAAACACAAAGAATAGACATTTCTTCTTCTTTATGCTTACTAACGGTGCCCTTTTTAGGACATCGCCAACGACAAATTTGTAAAAATTATGAAAAAATATTCATGATGAATGAGTTCTTTGAATTTTTATCTATGGACTAGGCTTGTGTTGTTTATGAACTAGGGTTTGTTATGAATAAATTTCTGACACTGACCGAAAGGAATTAGTTCCTTGTGCACAATCTTAATAGTTCACATGTCTTTTAGTTTAGTAGGAACTTTTTGGGTTTGCGGAGCCACAGACGCGAGGGTATCTTAATAGTTCACCTGTCTTTTTAGTTCTTTCAGTTTATAGACGCGAGGCGAGGCGGCGCGAACGAGGCAATTAATGGACTACCATTACTTTTAGCACAAGTTCGAGTCGAGTGAAACACATGTCTGAACCTTGCTAGTTCGTTTAAGACTCAAATATAAACTTATAATTATGTACAACTTTAAAAAAAAAATAATAAAAAACTTTTTATTCAATTTGGCCAACTTCTGCTGCCCCGATTTTTTCTTCCTGTATAATAAAATCATTCTTATAAGAAACTGAGTCTATTACCATAAAAAATTAGTTAATTTTATTCATATTGTATGAAAATAATGTTATGAAATTTGACCAACTTCTGCTGTTCCGATTTTTTCATGGTATGGGCATGAAATGATCCCTTCATAAAACTGAGTCTACGCACTAAAAAAATTTGATCAATTTTATTCATTTTTATGGACAACCCACGCTTGACCAAAAAATGTAATGCCAAAATTTTTTTCACAAAAAAAGATTAAATTGTTCCTAAGATAGTTTCCTTGTATCTTCTTTAAAACACTCTCTAGATAAAAGTAAGATTATAACGGAAAATTTTAAAAAGAAATTACAAAGAAAATAACAGCTGTAAACATGAAAGATCTTTTTTTTTTCAATTTTTTCAATTCAAAAGTACAAAAAGTATCTATAACAGCATATTAAGTAATCAGTGCCTATAGCAAAGAGCGAAAACAATAAAACATTCCTATTTAACAATTGTCGTTCATACAGATCATTTCATTACGTGTCCTTCAAAAACCGGAAAGGTTCCCATTCCTTCCCAATTCCCAGTTTCCATTGAAATAGGGAACTTGAAGTAAAGGAACTAAAACATTGAATTAGTTCATTTGTCCGAATAAACTAAATGGGATCGCTCTGTGTAATGACCCAGCAGGCACAAGTTTACTACGGACTATTTTAGCAAACCTAAGAGTTTCATGACAATTAACCTCGGAGGATGGAAAAAAATAGTCTAAGCAAATAACAGACAAGATGACAATTCTTTACTGCGGAACGTAAAGAGTTTATCGCAATTTTAAGTGATAGTAATGAGGTCAAAATGATGGTCATTAGAATGTATTTTAGGGGAACCATATTATTTTTACTATATTAATGACAAAATTGACAGGTGTATTTATTTGCGTTGAAATGTGTGTTTATATTTGCAGCTATCTCGGACAGATAAAAATGATTAAAGATGCCGAAGAAAACTAAGCAAATAAAAGAACAGAAACAAAAGCACGATCGAGAAAAAATTTGTAGAATAAATAAAAACGACATTATGAAAAGAAAAAGTAAGAAAATGTTATACCGCTTTTAGTATATATCTTTCCACTGAATAGCCATACTGAAGTATTCCCTCTGGAATAAGGCCCCCTGAATTAACCAACTCAAAATCCATTGCCTCGACCATCTATGAACTGCCCCGACGAAAGCAATTCTTCGAAAACTTAGCTACCGCCACAAAAAACCAATAGGATTACCAAAGAATGACATAGAAAAACTACATAGAAAAAATAATAAAGAAGAGGATGCAATTCAGCAAACGCTGTATGGAGTAATGAAAAATAAGAAGAAAATTAAAAAAAAGCTTATGTTTGGGGAATTTTTTTCTAGAAGTATCAAAAAATGCTACAACGGGTAACAGAAAAGGGCAAACGTAAATTTATTCATACCCTTATGACCGAAAAAAAAACAAAAACTTTTAATACAGACAAAATTATAGTACGGGAGAAAAAGGAAAAAAGACAGGTAGAATAGAAGATAGTTTGGTGAAATTACAGGCACATGGGACTTGTCAAAAAATTGAATAAAGCTGCTAATGACAGAATTTTACGACGATGATGTAGTGACTAGAATTGCAGCAGATATACAGAAATAGCTTTATTTTTTTATGATTAGCCAATACTATCATGATTATCATGATATTCATGATCGACATTGTCGATCGACAATGTCGATTTGGGAGCCTACAGACATAATCGACATTGTCGATCGACAACGAGAGTTATAGACGTTTCCGAGTTGTTTGGGAGAGCTTATTGAGAATGTGGCATTAATTTCTAAATCCAAGATAGTTGCCAAGAATTTTCAAAAATTTGTTTTTAACCGACTTCAAAAAAGGAGGAGGTTCTCAATTCGACTGTATGTTTTTTTTGTATGTATGTTACGCGATAACTCCGGTATTTGTGAACCGATTTTCATGATTCTTTTTCTGTCGGAAAGGGGGTACTTCCATAGTGGTCTCATTTCATTTTGAAGAAAATCATCCACCTCTAAGGGTTCAGGCATGAAGATTCATTTTTATAAATAGTGCCTAAATTTTACTTAGGAGCCATTATTTTAATGGTTGATTTTGCTATTTCTCAAATTCAAGACGTTTTTCTCTCAATATACTTTGAGTAGTGAGAACCGATTTTATTATCTCCAGTGTCAAGTACTGTATAGTGGCGAATTTAAGGATATTTCAATAAAACTTAGCAAATAGACGTAATTCTACGTACTTTTGAGGTCGGTTTTTTTAGTACTCTGTACTGAGATTATTGGTAATCCTTCTGGAAATGGCATTTATATCTGAATATATGATGGCTGACAAGACTTTTAGCATTTCTAAATACCAGATGGCGGGCACGATTTCTCAAATAATGGCAAGTTGGGTATCATTTTCGAGATACTTGGGGGTGCTCTGTACGAATATAGCACTTATAATAAGCAAGATAAGCAAGATAGCGGACACGATTTTTCAAAAAAATGCAATATGGGTATCGTTTTCGAGGCATTTGGGGGTGCTCATTACGAATATAGCACTTGTTTGTAAATCCAAGATGGCAGACACGATTTTTCGAAAAATGGCTAGTTGGGCATCGTTTTCGAGGTATTTAGAGGTGCTCATTACGAAATCAGAAACATTTATTTATTGTATGAATTGGTAAAATACAGGTGTTACTTACAAGTTATTAGATCTACAATTCTTACCTAAATCAGGCGTACAATGTCTTAAAATTACAATTCAATTAAAATTTATTACAACTTAAATGTCAAAAATTAAAATTATAATTAAGTTAGTTATACAATTGTCAAATATTTGATGTCTTTATATAAAATTCGTTAAGATTGTAAAAAACTTTGTCAATTAACCATGTTTTTAAACAAGCTTTAAATTTATCACCATTTAAACATTTCATTTCCATTGGAAGTCTGTTATAAATTCTAATCGCTGTTACATAGGTGCTGCGGTCAAAGATCGTGCTGTTTATTTTAGGGAGGACAAGACGGTCCTTGTTTCTGACGTTAACGGAATGTACATTTTTTTTTGTAAAGAAGTTACTGTGATTACGTACAAAAAGACATATTTCCAAAATATATATTCCTGTTAAAGTCTGGAAACCCTTATCTTTGTACAGACTTCTTAGAGAATAGTCACTGGGTTTACTATAGATTATGCGTAAGCATTGTTTTTGTATTGTGAATATTTTAACCGCATTGACAGAGTTTCCCCGAAAAATGACACCATACATTAATAATAGGTATACGTTCCCGTAATATGCGTTTTTTGCAACTTCAACCGACGCTACATCGACCAATACAGATAAAGCGTAGCAATAACTACCAAGCTTGTTATTTAGCACATATATGTGATGTTTCCAATTTAAATTTTTATCTATAGTAATACCAAGAAATTTAGTTGTGTTTACCTCATCAATAACGTCATTTTCATAAGTTATGTGTAAATCTAAGTCAATTTTTTTGTAATTACCAAACTGCATATATTTTGTTTTAGAATTATTTATTTTTAAATTTAGTGATTTAAGTCAGGTAATAAGACCGTTCAATGTATTGTTTATGTCAAATTCGTAGTCAATTTTTGTTTTTCCGTTATTAGTAAATAATATTGTGACACCATCAGCGAACATAATAGGTATACAGCGTGCATAACACTGAGTAAGATGTGACAGTTAATTTATATATATAATAAAGAGAAGAGGACCCAGTACCCTGTGTACAGTTCCCTGTGGCACTCCCAATATATTTCTTAAGTATGTTGATCTGGCCTCTTGCACGCATTTATTGCTAAATACGGTCAGACATAGTGCTTGTTTACGTTCCGATAGGTAACTACGTATTAAATCATTTACTACGCCTCGAATACCACATTTGTCAAGTTGTTTTAGCAAGATAGAGTGTATAACACAGTCGAACGCTTTTGTCATGTCCAAGAAAAGTGCAATACCGTCTTTTTTAAGATTTATAGCTTCCCACAAACTATGTAGAAATGTAAAAATGGATAGAGATGTTGATCTCATTTTACGAAATCCAAATTGAAACTGACTAAATATGTTACGTTTATCTAAAAAGTTTGTTATTCTTTTGTAGATAAATATATAAATATTTTAGAGGAATTCGGAAGAAGAGCTATAGGCCTATAATTTTCTGAGACTTCTTTGGAACCTTTTTTATGTAAAGGTTTTATTAATGATATCTTCATTTTATCAGGAAAGTAACCTGTTTGTAGCATTAAATTAATTATATGTACTAGTGGCAATATAATAATGTCAACACAAGTCTTTATCACTTGCATTGAAATACCATCGTCACCACAACTTCGTTTACTTTTAATAGTTTTAATTATATGTCGAACTTCCTGTTCATCAACTGGATTCAAATATACGCTCTTACTTTCATGTTCTTGGATAGATTTGTAATTATTAACAAAATTGGAATTAAAACTTTGTGTAACATAATGTCTATTTAAATGTTCAGCTATTTGTGAAGGGTCAGTTATATTTCCTTGATCGGTTTGTAAATGTTTGATTGTTGTTGGTATTTCGTTTGTAGTTGTAGTATTCTGTTTAAGTGTATTCCAAGTGGATTTAGTTTTATTTGTACTTTTGGTTATGTAATTTATGTTCGTTTTGCGTTTAGAATGTCGTATAGTGGATCTAAGTATTTTTTTATATTTATTGTAATGTGAAATAGTAGAATCGGACCTATATTTTTGGAATTCAACGAAAAGTTGACGCTTGCGTTTGCTAGAAATTTTAATACCTTTTGTTTTCCAATGTGGTTTCTTTCTGAAGGTCACTTTACATTTTTCTATCGGAAAACACAAATCGTATACAGTTTTGAATATATCAATAAATACATTATATGCCTCCTTGGGATGAGTTTGCTCAAATACCTCATGGAACTTGATTTGAGAAATATATTTCATAAATATGTCAATGTAATTATTCAATTTTTCTTCTATAAACATACAAATGTCTGACAGAAAAGCTAGCGGAACAAGGAAATTTCAGCATTTGTGCCGTATGATCGGATATACCCAGATTTAATACTTCTGCTTTACATTTACTGAAATTTGTAACAATGTTGTCAATACAAGTCTGAGAGTGCGATGTAATACGTGTAGCTTTAGTAACTCTGCATCTGAATTTATGTATGCTAAGGATTTCCAGGAAACGTGACGTAAGGTTATCCTTTTGGAAAAGGTTAATATTGAAATCACTCACTAACACTATTTTATTATTTAAATTTCTATGTTTTCTGGTCAATTTGAATAAGAGACATTCAAGCCGATCAAAAAAGATGGTAAAATGTTTACCAGACCTGTATAGGCCTACTATTATTGTTTTCAAGGCAGGAATATTTACCCCACAACACTCGAAATTTTCCTCTACAGCAAATTCATGTAACCATTCCAGTTTATTAAAATGTATAGTATTTTTAACGAAAATGCATACTCCACCCCGTCTGTGATTTTTCCTGCAAAAAAAATTCCGCTAATTTATAACTTTCTATATGTACACAAGACTGATCGCCATTTTTTAGGAACGTTTCGCTGAAACATAGTACATCCGGAGCCGTATCTGCGAGCGAATCTATGCAAATGTCAATTTCATTTAGTTTCGAGCGAATACTTAACATGTTTAAAGTAGTCCGTTATCCTTGTCTGGGAAGAATCTTTTGAATTAGTCGGTTTAGATATTTTTGAAATATTACATGTGCGATTTAAAGATGAGATCATTGCTGAGTGCATGTTATGAATTTTATATTTACGATTGTTATAATTTAAATATGTTCTATTATAATCCCTAGTATTGATATATTTGTTCAACGCAAGCACTTTGCCCACAGAACCCTTGCACTTAGTCAACGAATGTGGCAATTATTTCTAAATCCAAGATGGCGGACACGATTTTCCAAATATATGCAATATGGATATCATTTTCGAGGTACTTGGTGGTGCTCATTACGAATGTAGCACTTATTTCTAAATCGAAGATGGCAGTTCGTGCGTAATGCGCTCGGCGTGCGGACGCATTTAAACTCTTTAGTGTTGGTTTTCTGACGGATCGTGTATCAGTGCAAAATGGTTCAATGCAAAAAATGTAGACAGTTTTTGGCGATGAGAAAAGATGAGACTGTGAAGTGTAAAGGTGGATGTGGAGCAGCTTACCACAAAAAATGCGTGAGGAATATAAAAAGTTTGGAACAAAAAGAAGTGTGTGAGGAGTGCTCAAAGAAGATAGATAGTCCTGGAAGTGGCGCAAAGCCGAGAAACATAGCAATGGACCCGTCTGAGCTAACCGTCGAATCACTCCTAAAGGAAATGAATAATAAATTGGAAGTAATCTATAAAATGGAAAAAAATCTGGAGGAACTTAAAAACACGGTAGACTTTTACTCCGAAAAGTATCAGGAGTTGATAGAATTCAAGGAAGATGCGAATAAAAAAATTAAGTCCCTGGAACAAAAAAACGTATACCTACAGAAGTGTAATGATGCATTAGAAGAGAGAATAGAAGATCTAGAAATTAAAGACAAGGAATCAAATATAGAATTAGCAGGACTGGAGATTCCAAATCACGAAGATCTCCGTAAAACTGTTGAAAACATAGCTGATAAATTAGAGCTGGATCCAAGAGATATAATGGAAGTCAAGAGGGTAGGAAGAGAAAAAAAAGAGGCCACAAAGCCCCAGCCCGTCGTCATTACGTTGAAATCGAAAGGCTGCCGGGACCTGTGGCTGGCGGCTAAGAAGACCGTTATAACTAACAAAGACATATTCAACAACGGGAACACAAAAAGAATATTCATTAATGAGGATCTACCTAGATTTAAGCGGCAGCTATTTTGGTCTGCGAAAAATGAGCTGAAGGATAACTGGCGGTATATATGGATTCAAAATTCAAATATCCTTGTTAGAAAAGAACACGAACCTAAAATTTACAGAATAAGAAGCTATAAGGATATTGACAACTTAAAACAACAAACGTAATAGCGACTGGCTGCGCGGCTACTCTATGTGGTTACAAGTACTACAAAATTCACAGATCAGAGCGATAATATAGATAATAATTTAGAATACAAAAGGTTTAAAGGATTTCAAGAATGGAGTAACGATCAGGAACATTTTGAAAATCAAATCCATATTTTACACCTTAACATTCGCTCATTAAGAAAACATTTTAATGAATTTACAGTATTATTAGATCAAAGCAAGAATGCGATAGATATCATAATACTAACAGATATTAACGTCAAAAGCGAGGAAATACCGTTTTATGCAATTAATGGCTATGACATCTGCGCCAACACAAGAAAAACTCAAAGAGGTGGAGGAGTGCTAATTTACTATAAGAAACATCTACAGATGGACTTAGAATTTTTAAAAACCACAGCTTGTGAAGGCGTAAAGGGAAAATTGATTTATAACAAAAGAGTATTGCACATTATTGCTTTATACCGGCCGCCTCAAATGAATAAAATTTTATTTCTAGATCAGTTAAGAATAATTCTACAAGATATTCCGAGTAGTGAAGATTTAATCGTTATTGGTGACGTCAACATAGATTTGTTTAGACCAAAGAATCGTTCCTACGTATCTAGCTACAAAAACATGTTGTGTGAACAGGGCCTTTTCTCTGCAATACCGGACACTGAGATAACGCGGCAAGCGATAGTGGAAGAGCGGGCGGACGAGTCATGCATCGATCACCTGTGGGTGCGAGTGAGACAATGCGGCCTCGGCATGCATGCTGCGCCTGCGACTGCGTTTGTTATCGAAAGTGGTATATCGGATCACCACATTATAGGTATTGCATTAAATTTGAATATTAAACGTACTTGTGATGAAAAGTGTGGTGACCGTAAATTAGTAATTAATGAAAAGTTGGTGCGAGATAAGCTTACTACGTACGATTGGTCTCAACTGTTAAGTGTTATGTGTCCTATAATGTTGTATCAGCAGTTATTTTATGTGTTTAATAGTATTTATGATCAATGTAAATTTGAAAAGTCGGTTAGTCATAAACGGGAAACTCAACCATGGGTGACTCGAGATTTGTATAAAATGCTAGTTAAAAGGGATACGTTATTTAGAGCATGGAAAAGGTCACCTCATAATATGAATAAAAGGCTTGAATACACAAAATTTAGAAATAGAGTAAATAAATTAATTAATACGGCAAAAAATAAACATAGAAAATCGGAGATTTTAAATTGTAAAGGGCATTACAGGAAAATCTGGTCAAATATAAATAATTGGTTGGGGCGGGTAAAGAGTAGTCTTGATAGTATAATTATAAAATACTTAGGTAAAACAGAGAATGTATACAATATCTGTTGTGAATTTACCAAAACATTTACTAAAGAAATATTAACTATTAAGCATGTATGTAATATTAAGTTTTTACACAGACGATCGTATGTAACCAAAAATAACGTCTCTTTTAGATATGTAAAAGTCACACCGCACGATATTGAGAAAATAATTAATACTCTAAGTTCTAAGAAAGCACCAGGTTTAGAAAACATAAGAGTACAAGATTTAAAACTTATAAAAAATCAAATTAGTCCTGTATTAGCAAACTTTATTAACTTAAGCCTATCATCAGGATTATATCCAGACTTGTTAAAAAAAAGCCATTATACGGCCGATTTATAAAGCAGGTAGCCACTACGACTATACAAATTATAGGCCAATTGCTATTTTGTCTGTCATTAACAAAATCGTCGAAAAAGTAATTGTCGGTCAAGTCAGTATGTTTTTGGAGCGGCATAACTTATTAACAGACCACCAGCATGGGTTTAGGAGAGGACGCAGCACAGCCACGGCCTTGACCCATTTTTCGGAGGTGATTAACGAAAGCTTAAATAGTGGGAAACAGGTGCTATGCCTTTTCATTGATTATAAAAAGGCATTTGATACCCTTGACCATAATGTTTTAGTGCAAGCTATGGAGGAATGCGGCATTGGCGGACCCACAAACGCGTGGTTTAAAAATTACCTAACTAATAGAACAATCCAAACCGCGATTGGGGGTACTAAAGGTGCTGAGGCGAGGGTGACGCTCGGCGTGCCGACCGGCTCGGTGTACGGGCCAGTCGGTTACATAATGTTTGTAAACAGTGTCGTTAATGTTGTGCAAAAGTGCAAGGTTTTTATGTATGCCGATGACATGTGCCTATTTTATGCTTCAAAGAATATGGAAGAGGCACGCTGTCAGCTGCAGAATGATTTTGAAAACATAATAAAATGGGCACATGACAATGGCATCATAATTAATGTAAAAAAAACCAAGTGCCTACATATATACTCGCCATACAACCGAATAGCTAAAACAGTGGATTATACACAGATTGGCATTGTGGGACATACTTATGACTGTTTGCATAGGAATAAATTAGACTGTGATTGTGCATTTCTAGATTATGTAGACCGATGTAAATACTTAGGCTTACTAGTGGACCATAACTTCAATTTTAAATTTCATATAGAGGAACTGTGTAAGAAACTAAGAATAGTGCTGGGCAAAATCTATCAACTGAAAAAAGTGGTGAGTAAAGAAGTATTATTAGTTGTTTACTACGCGCTGGCGGATTCATTAATTAATTACGGGTTAAATGTGTACGGCCGCACCTTCAGTACCTACATAAAAGACATAGGGAATCTACAAACTGGA
>NW_020653740.1:561146-621099 GCF_003589595.1 Hyposmocoma kahamanoa | reverse complement strand
ACACACACACACACACACGCTCACGCACACGCACACGCACACGCACACACGCACACACGCACCTGACCTAAGTCAAGTAAATGCGGTAGTGTGGGTGTGTAATAAGATCCTACTTCGTCCTCTTCCATCTGCATGAACTTTCTGACGATGCGGCATGTATTTAAAATGACAGCTTTTTGCAAGGTTACGTACAGGCTTTCTTAACACCCTAATAGTTTCAGGCTATGGAGATGATTAGGAATAATGCCTGTTGTGGAAACAACAATTGGGATAACATATACCTTTTCTTGTCACCAAATTCTAGACACTTCATCCTTTACATCAGCGTATTTACTTATTTTTTCATTTATAGTCTTCTGTATGTTATGTGTATTATTATTATTATTATTATTATTATATCTATTTTAGACTCTCGCCTCTCCCAAGGCCTAAAAGATTAATTTTGAATTTTTAAATTGGAGAGGCGGTATTTCCCGGCACAGTCGGCCGGGGTCTGAGACTGAGGTTCAAGAACCGGCGAACTATACGTGCCGTATAATATTAAGCAGGACCGCCTTCTGCATTTGTGCTGGAAGCGACATGCCACAGAAATCCAACCGCCTCAAGCTTTTAGAAAGGCTGACTGGAATTAACTCATTTGCGGACAAAACAATTGGGATTATTTCAGCGGAGGCCACATCCCATATGTCGGTGATCTCGTGCGCCAGGTCGAGATACTTCCGGCGTTTCTCGATTACAGCTTTCACGAGACCCTCGTCATGCGGGATGGTGACGTCCACAAGAAATACCCTCGACTGCGATCGATCCAATATCACAATATCAGACTTATTGAATTATGAAATTAATAAAGAAGCGTTTGGGAGTAACTAAAAACATAACAGGTAAACAGAAACAATATAATCAACTGCCTCCCTGGGCCGAATACTTATCTTGCTGGACTGCCACGCAGAGGTCCCGGGTACGACTCCCGGGCCGGGAGATATATTTGTATGGCCTACATTTATTTCGCTTGTAAGCGTAGGTGTAATTTGTGGTTGTGTCTGTATGTGTCCATGGCACCCGCGATACAGGGTTTCCCTAGAGAGTGTGTGCATTATTATTATTATTAATATGTGGAGTATGCGTAATCACAGAAAACACGATTGTATGCGACTCATCCTACGCTATTATCTATACGCTCATTGACTTACAATTATATGGACGTCGGGTCCGCGCTAAAAAGTGTCCGCACTTGTAAGGCGCTAAAATCGTATACAGAGCGCGACACTCCGCTTTAGTCTTCATTTGTTCTACTGACAGCGCGATACTGCGATGACATTACAATTTAAATTTCGAATAGGTTGACTTGGGACATTTTTTTCGTCGTTTTTGTATTAGACCCGTCGTCCATTTATTTGTAAGTCAATGTATACGCTATATAATATAATATAATATCCATCCATCTCAGACTATTTTGAGTAACGAAAAATGTGTTTTATGTCAACCTGAACAATTTAAAGTGAAACATTATCTTTCCTCGATAATTTGATAAATTTTGAACTAAACTTGAATGTATATAGCTTTCGTAATAAAAAACTGAAACTCGCTTATAATTTTTCCGTTGAGTGCGCAACGGCCATTCGGTGTTCTCAGCCTAATTACAGTAGCCATTATTTTTGCTCGCTTAACATACCCAATAACATTGAAATATGAACAAATTTAAACTTAATTATCAATATGTCTAAATGGAATTAGAATAGACAAAGTAGTTTTCGAGTTATTAAGAAACAAATATTTTATGGAAACGATTAATTAGATCTAATTACGGTAGCCGTGGATACGGTAATTAGAAGAAAACATAAAAACTAAAATTATAAAGAACAGGGGGATAAAACAAGGGAGATAAAACAATGACTACAATAATTAGGTTGAGGACACCGAAATGGCTACGGTAATTAGTCTGAGAACACCGAATGTGACATTGGCCGGTAATATGACTATCAGAATCGAAAATTTGGTTAAAGGGTCAGATATCATAAGGAATTTCGTGTACTTTGTTAAGTAAAGCTCAGAATACCAATAGCCGCGTTTTTTAAATGGTTTGTTCACCGATCAGTTAACGACCAGGCCAACGATTTAAAAAGCATACCTATTAAATTCTTCGCCCTTCGGATAAACTGACTGAGTCATCTAAACATTTTTATATTGCTTAGATGACAATCAGTCCTTTTTTTTAAATTAAAAAAGAAATCCTATCACACTTTACGTTCCTAGGGTTAGGACAAATTATAGACAAAATGCATTTTTAAATAGAGTGTCTCGCTCATTTAACTCCTTAATTAATATATATGGTGAGGTGGACTCGTTCAACACCAGTACAAGTAAACTAAAACGCTTACTCAGTGATATGTTTTTTTCTTCAAATATGTAGATACTATAACTGTTTAACGTTTTTAATTTCGTTATTTTTATTTATTATGTTTTTTTTCTTTAAGTCGGCAACTTACTTTGAAGTTTGTTTCTATCACTGTAAATAATTATCTGTGGAAACTTTTAATTAGTCCTCAGCATACATGCACTGACTTGTCAGGCGTACAATAAAATACAATACAATACAATATTAGTATTATACTTTATTCTATTCTTGTTACCTAGCTGTAAGTTTTCCAAAAATAATGACAATATAAAATAAAAATAAAATAAAAATAAATAAATAACACTCGTTTACGTTTTTATCAGAAGCATCATACACAAAATTAGTGAAGTCATATTTAAAACAAATAAAAACATTTTGCTTGTTTTAAATGTGACTTTTATTAACTAACTAGCAAAGTGTCATAGAGTTATATATTTCTTCCATAAAATTTAGAATTTTAAAAATTAAATATGTACTGCAGTTACATTTCTTCTGGTATAGTTGAATATGAAGCTTGTAAGAAGTTAATAAGCTACATTATGTTTATTTGTCAAAAATATTACGGCGAGCGTTTCGAATGGTCCAATTTGTGTTTTGATCACAGGTTCTGGAAAAGTTAGTCTGCAGAAGACGGAGACCGCGTGATTAGGATGCAGGACGTGTCGGCGCCGCCGCCCGCCGCTCTTGGAGGTCACGTGCTTTCGCTTCGCCGACACATTTCAGAGCACCCTTTGACCACTAGCTTTATTAAAGTAAATAAAAGTAAATTTAGTATACATAAAATGTAAGCTCATATGGTTTATTGTTTACGTGTATAACGTTGACCTTACTTTCATTAAAATTCATTCATTCAACATCATTATGCCCTTTGTTGAGTTTAGTTACTGATTTTTTTTGTCACTGACGTACTTCATATTTATAGCTATATTTCTAGATATATATTACTAGAACGTGCTACGAATAATTTTAGCATAACACTGATAACGTATCTTTTTAACAGAGTGTTGTGCGCAAATGTTGGCTAGATTAATTGAAATGTTTGTAACGTGTAATACATAACTTTTTATTTTATTTATTTCCAAAATTTTGATCTATTATTATTAGTGTGAACAAATAGAAGAAGGATCGTTTATGCAACTGTTTATTGGTTCAGAAAAAATGTTGTTTAGACTGGATCAAAATATTTACCATGATTACGACGGAAATTACTATTTATCACAAATATTATGATAAGACTTGAGAAGATTGAACATTTGAAAGGGCGTCTATGTGCGTAGGAGAAAAATACAGACGTTTCAAGAAGGTTATACAATATTTAGGCGCTTGTCTATTAATAATATAGTAATACTTTATTAGATTATTTTTTGTGCTACTTGTGAAGATTTATAATTAGCATTTTCACCTGTTACTCAACGTTTATTTATTGTTAAGAATTCGCTGTAAATCTTCCTAAAAATAAATAAATAAATAAAATAAATGAATAAATAAAAATAAAATATGTTTATACAATTTCAACATGTATACACTTTTCTTTGGCTTCCCAAACGTACTTGAATTAACTGTATTTTGTATAAGATATTGTATAGAAATTTACTACATTTGGATCTAAGAAGAAGGAAAGGTGGTTACAAATATTCAGTATTTATAAATTAGTCTTTATGTAAAAATTCATTGAAATGACTGTGCACGACTCAACTAATATCGTTCAATACGCAATTACGTGTTCATCAAACAAGCTTGTAAAATTTTAAAGATATTGTTACAATTATCGCCGAAAATGTTATGTACTCTTGATATTTTGACTATACAAATTTGTTCAAAATGTCTCTACACAAGTTTGCATCACACGGCAGCCGGGAGGTATTTCAAAGCGTTTCGAAAACGTCTCATACAAACGTTTCTCATAGCTCACATTTTCTTACAGCCCTTGTGATATTCCAGCTCATTGGTTAGATTATAGAATTAAATTATCACTTTTGGATTCAGTTCGCCAAAATTTTAAGAGTAGGGTAGACCGGAAGTAAAAGTAACACGTTTTATGCACGCTTCGATTATAGAACTGCTTTAACGTATTCTTAAAATATTTTCCGTGTAAGGTAAGGTAAATATATTTGACTACAAACATTTGTTAGTGATTATTTGATATTATTAATATATATTTTAAAGGTTTTGTGAGACGGGGGATTTGTTACTAATGCCCCTCTACCCCGGTACAAAAGTAACACCATTTGAAAGCAATAAAACGCAGCGAAAATATAGAAAATTACGAAAGTTTTTATGATTAAAACGAACCTCTTTCAGTCTTGTTTTAATGAGATAACATTAGTAATAATACTGATAATTAGTAACATCTAAAAACAAAAATAGTAGTCTTAGTTTTAATGGCAATGCTTTTTATGGTCAGGAATTTGAAATTTAGCGAGAAAAACTTATATTAATATACCTAATCTAAACACAATTAACCTAAATGCAAAATTTTGTACTCGAAAATTAGTTTTTAGTTTGAATGAGATGTTGTTTGTGACAACTGCCCCCTCTCTATTACCATTAGCCCCAGAGCATAATATTAAAGTAGGTATCTGTTACCGTATCAAAAATTACAATATAATAATGTTTACAGACTATGTTCCAAGGAAGGGCTTGTCCGTAAACCTGTGCTCTTTATTCTTAGCACTTCGCCTCTTCTTTTTGTGTCCTTTTAATATAATATTAAAGCTGTATATTGTATATAACTGGAGACTCAAGCCGAATGTGTAAAGTGCACTCACCTCTAGGATTGCAATCACTTTCTTGTTTTGAAATGAAGGGTTGTAGTTTCTACAGTGCTTATTTGTAAAAGTGTTTTCAACTCCAAACAAAGTACGCGATGTGCATTAAGCGTTTATGAGAGGCAAACAACCTCGGAACTTCGGCAGAGACCTTTCTAGTCTACACTGCCTGTCACAGGATAAGAAGCGAACATCTTAAGCATTATGTACACAGGCTTCGTTAACGAGCTTAATACAAACTCAGCATATCTGTTCTAACTTATATTTATCGAAGTCGTCTTCTCTGTCTGTCTTTTGTCCAAAAAAGTAGGTTTATTTATTTTTTAATTTATAATATCAAGTGACGGGACGAACAAGCCGTGCGCCTGATGGTAAGCTACATGCCTGTCCATAACAGTTGCAGTGCCACTGAGAGATTTAAATCGCAAAAATTTAAGGGGCACTGCCACTGCGCCCGTCACCCTGAGACATAAGTTGACAAGTCCCATGTGCCTGTAATTTCACCAGCGCCCTTACCCTTCAAAACCGGAACACAGTAATGCGGACATTACTGCTTGGCGGCAGAAACAGGTAAGGTGGCAGTACTATCTTGGACGAACTCTTTCACAAGGAGCTCTATTGCTACTAAAAGGTTTAATTTTGAATCTCCATCTAGTCAGTCTATCTTTAAGGCCAGTCACTCCGCTGGTGGATATGCGACAATCAGAAAGAATAAGTTATTGTAATTGCAATGGTGGCATTACCCATGGTTGATACTTTAAGCCTACAAGCATGACGTTATAAGAATCATGAGACATTAAGAACATTGCTGAAAAATGGTAACACCATTGTATTTATGGGCTCTACGCTACTATAACAAACTGCACGCAGTACTTGTTAATAATAGGTATGAACACGAACAAAAGATTTTCAAAAAATAAGGAGTCCTTTGCGAGCGTGATATAATATGGTGCAGTGGCAAACAATACCACGTTTCCAGCTTAGAAAAAAATCTGATTAAAACATAATCAGACACATAATTTGGTACTTGAAAATGTAAAAATAATTATTTTCAAAGATTTTGTTTGTGAAGGGCTTCTTCGAACCTTGACCCTAAGGCACTTAAGATGCTGATCGCTGAAGAGGAAAATTATATCCACATCGCGCGACCGTCTTTTAAGCGAAATTCTGTCTAAATACTTATAAAACAAAATGAAGGACCTAAAAGAGGATATTTAGTCGTAATTTATTATCTTCGCTTAAAAGGAAATTTGAATATAAATAATGAAATCCGTAGTTTTTAATTTCTTTTTTATTTTCCCCTAAAACCTTTCCTCTTATTAAACAAGGGTTACTACGTGTGTGGGAATATAACATTTGCTATGTAACCTTAAACTAGGAGTGAATATTCTTTAAAGAACAACGAACTGCGTATGTTGTTACTTTTTGTTTGTTACAATAAATACACGGCCTTAGATAATAGAATTAAAGATTAGATTAGATATTTTGTGTATTTCTGTTTTGTTTACAAAATCAGAAGCAGTTATTTTACCTACGCAGAAAAGATGCACCTATCGGCTTGTAAAATAGATTATCTAGTCTCTGGAAGTATAGTCTCGTTCTCGACCGACATCCGGCTGAAACAATTATTGTCACATGAGTAATACTCGACAAGTATGAAGCTTCATTCGCATCATGCGTTTCGCACATTACTGTGTGAGCATTACTGCGTTCCAGTTTTGAAGGGTAAGGGTGCTGGTGAAATTACACGCACATGAGAACTTATGTAAGTCTCAGGATGACAGGCGCAGTGGCAATGCCCCTCAGATTTTAAAACTTTAAGTGGCACTGCAACTGTTATGGCCAGGTGTGTCGCTCACCACGAGGCGCACGACTCGTTCGTACAGTCACTTGGTATTATAAAAAAGGCGAAAATGAATAGTCATTATTTAGATGTGCATGCTCCATGACCCCATCGTTACTTTTCATCAGGTGGAATGGAGGTCAAATGCGTTGAAAAAACACTTATTTTTTATAAAAAAAAAAATTATATAGGGCCCTTTCGAAATTAATGTTTGATTAAAAGCTCATAATCCACTAGTCTAGTAGTACACACTCGTATACGTTTTAAAAATTTGGTGAATACTTTTCCTTTTCGCGACATTTTCCTTCAGAATTAAATCAAGAGAAGGGAATTTTCATAGTTCATTTCATTTTCCGCAATCTACTTTTATTGTTATTGTCAGTATGAAACACATCGAGTATATAACCAGAAATAGAGACGAAATAAGGGCCATACATTCCTGGTAACTCATCAGTGATACATCACTTATATATCAACTCTCGTTTGCACTGATGTATAGACAGCACCAACAACTGATCTGTGTGCATGTCTCCGTATATTCCAAAAATATTTTGTAATATTCTAATAATGGCGTGCTGTTCCATTCGGTGGCGTGGGGAAAAACAGCAAAACATCTAATTACAAAACAAACGGAATCACATTTCATCGGTAATTAAATATTAAACATGTCTGCAATTGACGTCCAATATAGCAAAGCTCAAGTTAGCTGGTCAATTTGAAGAGAAACAATTGACGATACCCATTGACGACAACCGTCAATTGTTTCTAATTCAGGCTGGCCAATCGGAGCACAGTTGTCACAGTAATGATATGGCAGAATAGTTTTCAAAAAAAATTAAATGACATTTCGTCTCTATTTCTGGCATGGACGTATTATACAATACGTATTATACGTCCTTGATTTCTGGTTATATACTCAAATCAAATCATATCAACTTTATAGAGTGGAAAGGCTATCGCGTTACCTAAGTACCTAAATAATAAAACTTTACATACTTAGAAAGACACGTAGAAGTAAAGGAAGCATTTGGCTTCTGCTTAGCCTTTTGACGCGCAGCGACTGTTGGAATGGAATGCGTTATTTAGATACCGTACGACACATGTACGTCAAGCATTCACAGATTCACATGACACTCATATCTGGAGCTCGCTGTTTTATATTGCTCTTTGTAAGAATTTTGTATTGTTTTTGATGTTATGTAAATAATAGTTCATTGACGCTTTCAAAAAAAGGGACCTTGTTCGAAATTGTATTAGTTCACACCAGTTTCAAGTTATGTAATCGTTGAGAGATGATTTTTATTACCGCTTGTTAAAATATCGATCATGTATGTGATCATCTTATTAGAACAACATGTAATTACAGATTATGCAACAACTTAACATGTTTTATTAGAACATAAGCATACTGTGTACGACTACTGTAAATTTCAGTAGCATATTATGAACTACGCTTTTAAGTATGAAAATAGTAATAGTAGTTCATGTGTCCTCACAATTGTCGCGTAGCGATCTAAGGAGGCTCTTAGATATTTATAGACAAAGTATTCTTGTGAGAAAATTCTTCCAGAAAATCTTAAAAGAGGAATATTACGTCTCAGTAGCCCGACAGTAAACAATGCTAATGAGGCAGCGGCAATGTTTGCATGACCTGTTTTACGTACTTGTAAACTCATAAACCAACTTCGTCATATAATAAAAATAAATGGACATGAATTGACAAAATAAAATCCCAATAAGTTCATTTTCATAGACTTTATTAAAGCCAGGAACACAACTTTCAATAAAATTACAGTTTAACATACACCGCAATAAAGTAAATAATCATGACATTGATACGTGGCTCAATTAGTAAAGAATTATCAAAGATACGTGGTTGAGATTTAGGGGTCTACTCGTCTGACATCCTTCCGAAACAATTACTGTCACATAAGTAATACTCAACCAAATTTAAAAACAATGTCAAGTGTGAAGCTTGACAACGCTTCTTTTAATTTTGTCGAGTATTACTTATCTGAAAGTAATTGTTTATGTAATACACCTTGGTACAACATACAACATCGAGATTTAAACATTTATTGTTAAGGTATTTATTTGGCTTAACATTTTTTCCGTCGGCTTGTCTCTTGACATCTATTACCATGACCATTGTCATCCTGAGCAATCCCATTACTAGTTTCATGCTCTACACTGGCATCATGTCATACGGCGTCAAGTCCAATAATACTCAATACTTATCGAAATAAGTATAAAAGTTCCTTTTCTATAAAAATGTTTCGTTTACAAAAAGCGTTCAGCAATCGATATAAAATATAATAGATAATTTTGAATGTAAATTAATTTTGTGAATAGTTTATTTTTAATTGACTTTGGTCTTGTTGTTTACCAAAAGATTTAAAAAATCAAGACTCTTTGTTAACGAATCTTATTAAGCTCAGCATTTTAGTGATATGAGATTTGTTCGGGATATGATTTTTGATAAAGATCGATTACTTTACTTTTAAAAGACTAGAAATGTAAGTTTATGTTTTTGTAGACTTTTTACGACCGCTTAAAACAATCTTTCAGGCATTTTGAATTATACATTTTCTCCTCGATTGAAACTCATTCCTTATTATAGTTATGATTTACATCTATGTAATGATTGATTATGTTATACTAATTGTTACAACATTGTTACATCATTTTTATTTAATATATTCACTTACTAATAAACATCAATATAATATATTTCTCTATGAATAAATAATACATATAAATTTGTATACACAATGAACATTTTGTCACGTAAGGATTTAAATTTTAAATGTAAAGCTAACGACGAAAATCAGTCCTCATAGACTATGTATAGAGTACAAAAAGTTTGACGGATAGGTGAAATGTAGAAAGCTCGATATAGCATAGAAAGACAAGCATAGTAATGTTTTATTTGGGCACTACAGTATGAATGAAGTTGTATATTTAAACCATAACAATCTCTACACCGTTTTAATACTATTTACGAGGTATAGGGTAGATTAATTGTATATAGAAAACTTTGAAAGCTGAATATGCAGAGTACGCAAGCAAGCAAGTATTGTGCAAGAATAGGTAGCCGTAATACATATTTAATTCATTATTTAAGAAATGCATTCGGCTTTAATCTTATACAGTGTAGTGAGTTGTACACCTACGCCGATTGAAATAATAATAAACATCGAGTCTTAAAGTATTTGGTCGGGAATTTCTAAGAGAGACTAACTAGGGACATAAGCTCCGAGGGTGCTCTATCTACACACATACAAAATTTTGAAAGTTCACAATACAGTTTTCTCTCATGAATAGAAGAATTACACAGTCTTGTAGTATTTTAATACAATAATACTGGTAGTGACATCTTAAATATACACGTATAATAATAGAAATATATAATTTTATAAAAAACAAAATTGAATTTTAAAAATATCTCTTTTTGTAAAGTATTTTTCATAATATATTGTCGAATTTTATGGACGTTGTGCGTAAATGTAAATTAATAAAAATAATTAATAGAAAATGTGTAAAATTATACATCAAAATAAATTTACTGTTCAGCAAATCTCAGTTTTTGTTTCTTAACGAAATCAGTCGCCAGTTTGTCCGCCGTTCGTGACTCCAGTATTTGTAAAATAGGGTGACCTGAAACGGAGTTTCGTCGTTAACACGTGGTAGAATATTGTGATAAAATGTTGCAGTGAAGTTTCGTTCTTTAAAGATTTATTATGTAAGTGCTAGAGGTCTTTTTAATAGGTACATTAAGGCCGTTGTCAAAGTGCGACCATGAGGCGCGCTCTGAATCTTAATTTGAATTTAAATTAAGAGTACTTGCTTCTACAGCTGTATTTACGTATATAAAATATTGTAAATTTGAAATATTAGCACTGTAAGCCTGCATCTTTTTGGTATTGTAAGAGCATCTTTTGTTATCCCATGATCAATCCAATTTCGTTGATAGCGGCTTTCTTAAATCTTTCAATAAAATAAAAATGGAAGACATTTTTATTGAACAGCGACCCTGACAAAGATAAACTTGTTTACTAACAGCGACGGTAAGCTTTTCTATTGTTGTTAGAAAACAAGGATCAGGTTTCCGGGCCACGCGCATATAAGCAAGTAGAAATGTCAAGTAACAAATATTATGTAGAACGACGTATAGGGAACGTATAGCGACGTATACTGTTTCGTGTAGGGAAAATGTTATTTAAAATTAATGTTGTGTAACATTACGAATAGATGTAGAAACTTACTTCGATCATGTAACTGCATGAGTGGCAGTTCGAGTGGACGTAGCGGATCAGGCGGCGCATGACTGTTCACACCAGGAATACGGGATAGGGCCACGAAAGCCTCCCCGGCGAAGTCGTCAGCTGTCAGTACATCACGGTCCCATACCGTCAGCGACAGTGCCGCTTGTGGTGACCGACAAGACTCCAAAGACACCGTAAACTCGAAGCACTCATCCCACACAGGATTCAAGGTTTTCTATGACAATATATTACATTTTTCTCTAAGTTTTTGTTATGACACATAGGACTCGACAGAACAAGTTCTTACAAGCATTCAAGCGTATCAAACCCTTTTGAGGATTTAGAATAACGTCCCGTTTAATAGTACTTATTTTATGGCCATTTCGTTTCTATAAATCTGACTGACTAGTTATTTCTGCGGGCAAAAACAATTCTACGTAAAGTGGATAATATGTATAAACAACATCAACCAGACTTACCTTCTGGACGTTTGTGGTTTGCTCATGAGTTTTCGGGAATAAACGCTTTGGAAGTAATTCTAGAACGACGAAAGGATCGCTCAGACCATTAGGATCGAGTGGGATGACATCACGAGCAGACAGAACCTCCACGCAGAGTGAGTCGTGATTGAAATAAACCCTGGTAAGAAAGGATTACTTTAATGAACTGCGCTTTTTCAATTACTCTCAATGTACCTCATATTTAATTTCTCCTATGATTTGTTTACCTGACAAGAATAGAACCGTACGGTGAAGGCATTGGAGTACGAGCCTGTTCAGCAAGTCGATCAGCAAGCCACAGCTCTAATAACTCTTCAGTAGCAGCTTGATGATACTGCATTCGTTGTTCAAGCCTTTGCCACTCTGCATTGTGTACTTCTGACATTGGAAGTCCTGTGCAAGAGCTACCGTTAGTTTGTGTACAATATGATAAACGACGTAATGGATTTTTTAAATAAATAATTTGCATACCTTTGCCTTCCGCGTGAAAGAATTCAGCAAGTAAGTCAAGTGCCTCTCGCAGTCTATGATGGTAAACCCTGGGTCTTTCTGCACCACCAGCATCGGCCTGAGCCGACACCTCCTTAAGAACTGCACTCCAGCAACCAGCCAAAGCTCGCGAGAATGCGCGAGGTAGAAGCCAAGTATTCAAGGATGAGAGGTGTTGATCCAGGAATTCCAGTAACGGTGTTATTGCCTGCAGGTAATATTTAATAAAAGACTCCAAATTCTGTGAACCCTGCAACTGTTTTAAATAATATCGAATCTCCACACTTTTCAATAAGTATGTACGCCGCTTCCTGGCGCAGAATAGTAATTAAAGTGGGATTTTCTATACATTCATTTGAAATGGTAGTTACTCGAGTTTAATCGTGTTTAATATTACCTGTGGAGTAGGCAGCGTATCCGGTGACCAGGCGAGATGAAAGACAGCTTTTCGTAACGGGGGACGTGCACGCGCAGCTAACGGAGCGGCAGCACGCGCAGACCGCGCGTCTAGAGTGCCCAGCGCACCGCGCACCAGTTGACGAGCGTTCTCTTCATTGATACTGTTTAAGTTATGACTTATTAAGGAATGATACTTTTTTGTTTAGTCTTAGTATTATTATGTTGACAATCGTGCGTTATAGCGGTCAACAACAAAGCAGTATTATTAAGGTACGTGTTTTTCGAAAAATTGATGATTTTTTAAAATAAATTCAAACCCGCAACATTAAGACGTTTCGCATATTGGAAAGTGATAAGCACCACATATTTGAAAAATGTGATATTTAGGAAATATTTTTAATATCATAATTACGTTGTTGGCCGTGGGAGAAAAGATCTTAACGATTCCGTGCTTGTGGTTGGGTTCGGTTTCCGTGCCCTTTAACTGGAATACGGAAATGCTGCTTTGCGTTATAATAGGTAGGGCTCACGGACACAAAACGGCATCACTGGTACAAAACGATAAATCAAATCCAAACTGGTTTAATAGAGTCTAATACTGTTGTTTATTTATATTCTTGTACACAACTATAATAGTAAAGTATTAAAATGTCCATAATAGTCATACATTTGACAACATTGTTGCAGTTTATAACTCGTTCTTAACATTGACGAATGAACAAACAGAAAGCGTTGTTAGTAGTCTACACGGGAGTCCCGTAACTGCCTCATAATAATAGCTTTAACAACGTGAATATACGAATATACTAAGACAGCTGTATATTTGCGGATGACGTACCATAATATAAGGTAAACGAAGTTATAATTACCGCAACGCCTTTTCTAATTAAAAGTTTGCCAAAGTTTCAAATTGGTATGGAATTTTTTTGGCGTGCCATGCTCAGGAGGTCTATTTAAAACAAGTAAATTTATTGTAAGTTTCTTTTTTGAAATAAGTCTGTACAGTTTACTAGTAACGTTGACACGTGTTTTAAAATGAAATGTTGTGTTTACTTTATAACTATAATTCGGTGCAAGGATTTTACACTAACAGGCTATACTGAATAACTAGTAAACAGAACTGTAGTGTAATGACATGTGACAGTGTAAGAGTGTAAAAGCTTGTACTGTACACTTACCACCCACTCATAAATAAAATCAAATAAAATCTCGGTTTCCATTTTCATTATCTTTTCTTATCTCACCGATAATTCACTAGCATTTTTTAAAATTATTGTCCGTTTACAATAGCAACGCAATTTATTGTCAAACGATACGTAAACCGCCACGTACCTGTCATTTCAGCCACCAGGTGGATTCGCAGAATTTCATTGCATGCATTCATAGTGGGAAATATCACTCTAGCTGCGAATTTTGGAGTGCTTTTCTGCGTAGTAGCACGATAGATCGGCTATACCAGAAAATAGGATTAGGAAATGTATTCTATGAAAGCACACGACTCTGTAGGTATATTTACAGATGGGGACCGATCGAACACATAAATATTTCAGGATCGCCATGCAGTAGAGTGCCTTCTACCACAGTAGAAGATACAAATTAAAACTACTCATGCAAATATTTCGAAACGCTTGGAGGGAAATTCTTGATTTTAGGCAAATTTTAGGTATATACGGTATATATTTGCTTCGCTATATTTTTATATATCCAATACTTTCGCCCATCGGAATATTGAATTTGTAATAAGTACACGAGTAACCATTGTTGTTTTTCGTATTCAGGCTGTGATTATGATTGTAAAAATTTTAATAATATATGAATTTAACGATAGCATTAGAGATACTAGTCAAATGTGAATGTGAATGGTTTGTTGTATTTTAGACATTATTTTATTTGAACTTATTTAGTGTTTCAAACTACGGACCTTGATAAGTAAAACGGTTTTGGCACTTACGAAAATAATGTAACTCCTACAGGCGGATTTGTTACTTTTCCGTTCCAGTCCTTAGAAAAACTATAAGTTATACTTTCATAGGTTTGTTACAGGTGGCTCTACGGCTAAGAAAGCCATTAAAATCCAAACATAAAGAATATGGATGCCTATTACGATTAGACTTTTATGAAGATCGATTCAAGTATATACGATTTAGCTATTTTTTTGTATCGATTCATTTCACTGCGATTTTAAAGAAAATCATTAAGGCGAATCGAATCGTCTAGATCGTATTTACAATTTAGACCAAACAGTATATTTCTGAACCCCTACTGAATCGTAAGTTTTATATTGGTCTACATGAAAAGTAGTTCGGAAACATCTAAATACGATAAGTCTACAGTATGTGGCGATTGTTGAAAGGCGTACAAAGAAAAAAAATATTATGGCAATTTAATCATTATAATATAAAAAAGGTGTTTTATTTATTACAAGCACAGACTTTTTTAAACGATTTCCGATTTTTATGAGATCGATTCAAAAGCATACGATCTGGAGGATCGATTCGGAGGCATATGGTCCATTACAATCCAGGAAATCCAAAAAATCGTGCATCGCTAAAGATGGACAATAGACACATAGAGAAATTCGTATAGTCTTTTTTTATATAATATCACTGACGGGACGGACAAGTCGTGCGTCTGATGATATGCTATACGCTTGTTCATAACAGTTGCAGTGCCACTCAAAGCTTTAAGTCGCAAACATCTGAGGAGCACTGCCAATGCGCCCGTCACCCTGAGACGTAAGTTGATAAGTCTCGTGTGACTGTAATTTCACTAGCATCCTAACCCTTCAAAACCGGGACACAATAATGCTAACATTACTGCTTGGCGGCAGAAATAATCTGTTTATCCGTTGCGCAGCTCAGTTGGGAGAGCGATTCACCTTGGTCTGGCAAACAGTCGCTGGTTCTATTTCAGCCGGATTGAAAGGTCTCTTTTGTATTTGTTCGATTTTTGTATCAATAATAATTTTAAGCAAGTGGAGTATTTTCACAAAAAAAAAAAAAAATTAATATCATGGTAGTAAAAACATCATGATATTTAATTAAATAAATAATAACTATATGTGTATATATATTAATATAAGATATATATTAATGATTGTGAATGTAATAAATAAACATAAAATAAAAATATTTTTTTGGAATAACCTTTTCGGGACAGAATCCGACACGAAATTGTAATAACAGTCTATCTAACACAACCACTGTTCCTTTTTGTTGATGCTGTTTAATGTAATTCGAGTCTTTCAAGGAAGTATTAGTCTCCTTCTTTTGTATTTTCGTGCAAGTGTGTAGTGCTAAGACTATTCCAAATAATCTTTCAAACGACCTTTTAATGTGATTTTAAAAGAATTATCTTGTAACAATAATTTAAGTGAGTGAGTTGGTTCAAATGTGTTAGTTCGTTCACTATTTACGTACTTAAAATGAATGTATATAGTAACCGTAAATTAAGTTTCCTCATCGACCCATATATACGCCCCGCTGCTGGGAACGGGTCTCTTTCTAGGCGAGGGTTTAATCTGGCTCAATGCAGGTTGGAGACTATACATGTTATCCGAGTGTTGTGAGTCTTTTTCGACGTGCAGGTTTCATAACGATATTTGCCTTCACCGAAAAGGTTCTGATAAATTTCAAATTAAATTCCGATAAACTCAGAGCTGTGACCACGTATTCGAACCCACGGCTTTTGCTTGGTAGGCGGTAGGTTAATCTTTATTTAATTAGGCTTGGTAACCGTGGTCGGCTTTTCTTTAAGTTTACGTAAACATACTATTATATACTACTTCTACATTTAAATACAATTGCTACAATTAATGCATAGATAGTAAAAATGTTCACATATCACTTGACCCGTGTCTAAATTTGAAACAAAGACTGTTTTTGATGAAAAAGAGTCTACTCTGAAGGCAAATATGTAACCATTACATGTAAGACCCAATCACCGTCTGCAAACATACCAGCTGAGCTGGTTTCGAAATTAAATGTTTCCGATGTATACCGTTATAGATTAGATTGTTTTTAAAAAATTAACAAATAGTATACTCAATACAGATAGTCAAGGCTGTCTATAAGTGTACATTTACAAAGAGCAACCCCTAGCGTTTCTTGCTCATTATTCTTAGGGGAATCTACATTACAAATGAGCAGAAGAGTTGAATCAACGTGACGATTTTAAGTGAAATTTGCTTACCTATGAAATAAAGATTATTTGAGGTTGAGACCTTTTCAATGAAATAAGATTCTGTCAACGGAAATCTAGGATCTATCTTAAATCATCTTTTTGTATTTTAAACGTATTCCGACAGACGTAGAATATATGTTATGTACTTACATTAAATAAGGCGCCCAAAGTGAAGCTACATAGGGCGCACTACAAGTTTCCGGAACTGGCCACTTACATAAACAACATTTAAAAAGTAATTACGACATTTGAAAATGGAACTCTTTGGCTGTAAAATAGAGTTTGTTTCATCTAACTGTCACTTGTTTTTACATTGTGGCGACATTTTAGAAATTGTTTGTCTACATCTACATCACCATGGATTTAACTCGTGAAAATTTTTGTAGTATGATTTTCTACGACTTTTAGTGTAATTTAACAGCTCAGCGGAGCTTCGCTCGGCTTCAAACTGCTTTTGGCGATGAAGCATCATGCAAGACGACTATTTAAAGGTTGCAGGTTTGCGGAATTCAAACGCGGTTGTGTGAATTTCAGTGACCAATTTCGTAATGGTCGCCCGTCCACTGCTGTGAACAACAAAAACATCGATGTTGTGCGCCGTATGATCAAAACAGACAGGCATGTGATATACCATGAGATTCGGGCATCTTTTGGCATAGGCATGAGTCAAATACAATCAATACTACACAAACATTTGGGTGTGAAAAAGCTGTGCTCTCGGTGGGTCCCAAACAATTTGACTGAGGCTCAAGAAACGGATCGCGTCAGTTGGTGCAATGCCATGCTTACCAGATTCAATGAAGGGGCGTCAAATTTGGTGTGGGACATAGTAACAGGTGACGAAACATTGATTTATAGTTACGGTCCCAAAACAAAACAACAATCGAGCGTATGGGTCTTTCGAGATGAGCCGAAACCAACCAAAGTGGCGCGCGTGCAAAGTGCCTCTAAGCGTATTATTGCTTCTTTTGTTAATAAAACTAGTGTTGCTTTGGAGAATCGTTGTACCGTGAATACACATGGTACACAATCATTTGTTTGCCGGAAGTTATTGACAAACTCCGTAAAAATAACCGTAAACCCCATATCTGGGGTATAATCTTGCACCACGATAATGCCAGTTTTCACACGGCCAGACAGACAAATGAATTTTTGAAAGTGAACAACGTTGACTTTATGAGCCATCCCGCGTACAGTCCCGACCTGGCACCTTGTGATTTTTATTTATTTACAAAAATTAAGAACCAGTTACACGGTCAACGATTTTCATCACCTGAAGAGACTGTCGAAGAGTTTCAGAGATTGCCACGGAGGAGTGTCATACCTATATATTCTCAAAATTGGTTCATTCGCATGGAAAAGTGCGTTAACGCTAACGGAGAATATTTTGAGAAACAATAAATTCATTTCTGGCCATTTATAGTATTTTTTTCTTATTCATTCCGGAAACTTATAGTGCGCCTCACGTACGTCAGAACCTACAACGCTAAATGGGTCCTAACATTATACGTAAGGAGCTACGAAAAACTCACATGTGTTCATCGTCGTACTCGGCCAGCGAGCGGCGCACGTACTCCAAGTTGTTGACGATCGTACATATTTCCTCAGTTGTTTTGTTCTGACCTGTATACAAATACTTTCATGAACCCTATCTTTATATATCGACCTTATTTTAATGTATGTGTACAAGACCCACGAATTTTAACGTGTTACCATTTTAAAATATGCACAAATGAAGACGAAAAACGAGTATGCTATTTTAAATCCGAAATGAAAAAAATAGGTAGGTATCTGATTACGTATTATTTATTATTTTAAACAATCTTCAGTTATCAGTTATCAGCAGTTATCAGTTAAATGACATATGATTTACGAAAAACAAAGCAATAGATTATGGTTGTATGATTACGTTATATGATTTGTGTAAAATCGGTTAAACATTGTTAATATAATGCTGTAATTTGCACCTTACTTTTAATGTTAATGGATACTAAAACTACACAAAACATACCATGATTCTCATAATAGCCCTGATCAGCCAAAGTTCCGTGCAAGAGATCAGCATAGTGCAGAGCAGTGGCACATGCAGCTTCCAGTAGGCGCAGGCTGCCCCCTCCGGTACTTTCCTCCGCACCGCCGATGGCACGCCAAACCAGACGCATGTGGTATAGGCTAATATAACATACACCCTTTGTTTACATCATACAAGCACAGTCAGTTATTTTGTCCTCAAAACACGATGACGTCTCTTGCAAGTTTTCAAATTACACATCGTTCTTTTGCAAGTTGCCACGTATTGTTTTGGTATAATTTAATTAGATGATTATTATAATGATTAAATACAATGATTGACCACAAAGAAAAATCCTTAAAACAACAAAGATAAGTCTTTTTCCTTTCCAAAGTCCTAGAAAAACTTGTTCACCACCAGCTAACTAATTTCCTAAACAAAAACAACCTGTTCAATCCTAACCAATCCGGATTCCGTACTAGTCATAGTACGACTATCGCGTCGGTCTTTTGGTCTAAGGATTAACCCATCAAAAAGACAATGTATAATTGGTAGTCCTTGGTATGTACCTCGTATTGACCTTGAATCTTTACCACCTGTAATTTTCAATGGTGTTCGTATTTAGACACAGTTAGTAACTTGGGGGTATATCGAGTTCTTAGGTTTTCGCGATTGTTACACATATAGGAAATGAAACTATTTTTCCGGATTTAAATTACATTATTTAAATTACATTACTGTTCTATTTTGTCGTTGACGAAATTCTTTTACGTGTTTGTTGTAGATCTTTGTATTGACTTTTCGACTTTCGACGCCGTAAGCGTTTCGACCTTGTAGTTCAGTTGGAAGAGGACGGAATCCCATGGTTCGAGTCCTGTTCGGTCGATAGAATTGTTCTTTGTGTACGATCTTTGTATTTAATAATTATAACAAAGTAGTGGAGTTATTTAACAAAAACAAAAACAAATCAATAATAGATGATTATTTTTGATAAACTCCAATTCAATCGAAAATTACAATTATCAAACTCAATTCTCAGTTATCAGTTTTCAATTGTCGTTGTTGTGGATATTTAGCATTGTTATTTATACGTTGTAATTAGGTAGTAAAAATATTCGACGGCTTGTCCACTGGTTTTCATGGTGTCGCCATCGTCCCATGTTCGAGGTCCCAAGGTCACATGTTCGATCCCCGGCCGTGTCCATGTAGAAAACTAACATATCTATTTTTTTTTTAATGTAAAGAAGAAAGCAAACGACGAGCCACTTGATGGGAGGTGCTCATCGTCGCCCATGGACATTTGCAACATAAAGTGCGTTGCCAGCTTTTGAGAGCCGTGTAAACACGCTTTTTGAAGAAGCCCAAGTCATAGAACAAAGGGAATACTTCAGGAGGAATATCATTCCACATCTTGCAGGTTCGAGGAATGAACGAATGTAATGCCCACCTGGTGTTAATATTAATATACACCTGCATCATAAATTATAAGTGTATGAAACAAATGACACTTCATATCAACGACATACGTCGATGACCTTGCGTCGATGACCTTGAGCGATAACGCGCCTACTATAATTTCTTCCATAAGGTGGCGCCATACGCCCCGATGCGGTAAGAGTGTGGTAATTGGACCTTCCGCTTGATTTAACTTAATATTGATTGCCGTGAACAAATGGCGTTGTACTTAAAATACACACATGCTATCAAACCAAAAAATATCAAAGCATATAAGAACTGGACATGTTATGCAAACAAGAAACAACCGACACCTCGAGTGAAATTGAGTTATGTATTTAGGTAGAACACCAGACGTGTCCTTTACCCGCTCACAAAAGATCCTGGCAACATACCAAGCCAAATCGGAGAAAATAAAAGTCCTTCAGGGTACCAACCCTAAATAAGTAACTTTTTAATAGCTAAAAAGAACCTTGCTGCTTAACTTTATATAACGTCTTTTTAAAAATATGCTAAACGAATCCATGTCACATGTACTGAAGTACTGTAGATCTTTGGTGTTTTCATTACGAAAACTAGAACATGGTTCTCGTTAACTAAATAAAAAGATACATAATGTTTTCTGTTTATTGCTATAACAGTGTGTTAGGGCACGCACTGTACAAACTTTATGGGAGTGTTTAGTATTCAATATTATGTGAAAAACACTAATACATGTGGGGGGCAAAACTCGACTCCCTAGGAATGGCAGCCATTTTGATTTGTTATACTTTACTAGACGTTTGTTCTAAAATGATATTATGAGAAGTAAAAGCAGTACGAACATAAAAAATATTTTTTCGGAAAGCTAAGATTAGCGGCAATTGAATAAAATATCTGTCACGTACATAAAAAAGTGGGGGATTGCCTAAAAAAAATAATAAATGTAAATTTTTACCAAAAAAACTGCCAAAAAAACTAAGTTTTTGTAATTTAATCCTGAAATAACCAAATTAAGGTACTGTTTTTGTGTATGAATTTTAAAGTACTTCAGCTATTCTTAAAAACAAGACCAAAATCATAATCATACGATTCTCTACAATTCTAAAAGTTTTTACTACTCGAACTTAGTATCTTAACAACACAAAAGATCGCTCTCGGTTACAACAATGGCGATGAGTTCAACCATTTATTACCTGGCTCACTCTGCCCAGCTTGCAAGTGTAAAAGGGACAAAAGATAAGCCCCTAAGCACAATCCTGATTGAAAAAAAGTTCTAAGGGTACTTAACGGTTCTTTTCATTCAACAATTAACAGTCAGTTGTTACTCTCTACTCAGACAACACATCCTGACCAAAAGTGCTTTCGGAGTGAAATTTATTGTTGATTCGTCATGAATAATCAGCAGTATTCAAGTGCGCATATTGCAGATATTCATTTCATCTATGGATTTTGCAATGGTAATGCACGGGCAGCAGTTCGTGAATACCGAAGGAGATTCCCAAGTCCGCCTACACCTAATCACTAGACATTTCGTTATATTCATAGGCGATTGGCAGAAAATGGTATTCGTCAACCAGTAGGTGAACGTGCACGTGAAATACCAGTTTATGATGAAGAAACCGTTCTTAATATGATGACAGAGATCCAAGATTAAGCACGAGGCGAATTGCTCTCCGACTTGGTACGTCGCATTGGACAGTGTGGCGTATTTTGAAAAGTGAAGGCTTATATCCTTACCATTTTCGACGCGTGCAGAATATTAGTGATCCGGACTATGCAGCACGTTCAGTTTTTAGTGCGTGGATTAATCAAAAGGCGCCAACAACAACAGCAACAGCGGCAACAGCCAAACTTTTTAAAGAAGATTTTATGGAGCGACGAAGCTTTGTTTACAAGAGCGGGGATAACCAATTATCGTAATTTACATATGTGGATTACCGAAAACCCTCATGCAGTGAGACCATCCTCATTCCAGCATGAGTTTTCTGTCAACGTTTGGGCTGGTATTATTAATAACCAATTAGTTGGACCGGTGGAGTTGCCGGAAAGATTAAATGGCCCAAGATTTTTGGAATTTTTAAGGACAGAGTTTGTGGAATTACTCTCAGAATTGCCAATCGCACGTCTCCGAGGAATATGGTTGCAGCTGGATGGAGCCTCGGTTCATTTCGCCACAGCTGTGAGACAGCACTTGAATGAAAATTATCCACAGTGGATTGGAAGAGGCGGCACTGTTGCGTGGCCTCCGCATAGTCCGGATTTAAATCCATTAGATTTTTTTTGGGGTTGGATGAAACAACAAGTTTATTTTAACCCAGTGAATATGAGAGAGGAGCTATCGGCGCGCATTCGTGAAGCTGCTGAAGAAATTCGTGCAAATCCCGAAATTTTATATCGGGCCACGCAGCAGGTGGGAATTCGGACAACAGCTTGCCTTCTAAATAGGGGGGGACATTTTGAACACCTTTTATATATTTATGTGTTTCTTTTTTTTATAAAATAAACAATCTAATATTTTTTACTGTTTTTTTATTTCAAATTAACTTACTACATCTCAACACAAAACAATTTACTAGAAAGACTGTAAAATTTACTTATTTCGCTCTCGGAGACGTTATGTTGCAGAAGCTGTAACTTTTAGAATTGTGGACATAGGATTATGATTTTTGTCGTGTTTTTAAGAACAGCTGAAATACTTTAAAATTCATACATAAAAACAGTACTTTAATTTGGTTATTTTAGGATTAAATTACAAAAACTTAGTTTTTTTGGCAGATTTTTTGGTAAAAATTTACATTCATTATTTTTATTAGGCAATCCCTCACTTTTTTATGTACATGACAGATATTTTATTCAATTGCCGCTAATCTTAGCTTTCCGAAAAAATATTTTTTATGTTCATACTGCTTTTACTTCTCATAATATGATAATTTTAGAACAAACGTTTAGCAAACTAAGTATAAAAAATCAAAATGGCTGCCATTCCTAGGGAGTTGAGTTTTGACCCCACATGTATATTAGTGTTTTTCACATAATATTGAATACTAAACACCCCCTTATAGTTTGTACAGTGCGTGCCCTAACACACTGTATAATATAATAGTTTCCCTATATCGTTTTCACTGCTACAATACATCGTTTGTCTCAAATAGAGAAACGCCGAGAACAAGTTTTACCGAGTAACCGAGTACCGAATATTACTCGGTTTAACATTTGCCGAGCCGAGTACTCGGCCGAGTTACCGAGATCCTAAAAGCCCCCATTACTCTTGAATTAGGCCGATATGTCAATGAAAGTTTATTGTCACGAGAGCAGAGTCCTTTCCAATGGTGGGCAGAGCATAAAACAAAATATCGAAAACTGGCACAGTAAGCACGAGTGTTTTTATATGCACCTGCAAGCACTGTGTATAGCGAGCGGTTATTTGCCGAAGCGGGTAATGTGTATGAAGAAAAAAGGAACAGACTATTACCTGAACGCGCAGAAAGCCTTGTAAATATTCCTAAATCATAACTTGCCTTTGTTAAATTTTAAATATCAATAATGTAAACTTTCTTTTTAAACTACTAAATTGCTAGAAATAGTTACAATTGTCTACAATTTCTAGTAATAAATCTCTTTTGAATATTTTAAATATATTGTTGATTTTTACTTTATTATGTCTATAGCTGTGATGCTTAATTTTAACCGAGTACTCTACTCATGAACCGAGTCATCCGGCCGAGTACACCGATGATACTAAATAATCAAGGACGCAAACAATAATTTCATTTTTGTTTTGAATACTTTGTGTTTAAGGTTCTAATCCAATCAAAAATATATTTTTTTTATTCTCAGCTAATGCCTAATTTGACTTTTTTTAAATATTTTGTTTTGATTTCAACAAATTGGTCCATTATATTTACTTATTTACGTATTTTTTTGTGCATGACATTTTTTCCACACTGTTAAGTGCCTGTCCATAATTTGCAAGCAAATATTTAGCTCGTACTTTAGTAGGCGAAACCTACATTTTACTCCTAAATTTGTTATTTGTCTTTTATTTAAAACAAATAAAGTGTCAGGATCAAGATAAGTACCATTTAAATAACCACACCAAATTTGGTAGTAAGCAAGTTTGGTTTGCCCGAGAAAAATATGTCAAAAAATAACCACCAGAATCTCACTGTAATCCAGTTTTTGTAATACCTATGACAATATGCAATATTCTAGGATTTTCAAGCTACACTTCAAGACACGTGTTACAGGATGTACTATTTTCAAAGTTCCACGTGCTATGTTATCGCCTAAAAACGTACACAAAAACACCATATTTAAGCGATTTTGGGCACCTCATCGCCTTACCTACGCGTTCTACGAGACACTACCATCCTATTACAGTTCCCTTAGCGAGAACAAAGTATTGACAAAATAGCTACCTTTGTAGCTGAAAAGAGTTTGAATAGTGTGCTGAGCAATCATGTCCCGGATGTAGATATATTCATTTGTAATCTTAATGCGCTAAAGCGTAAATTCACAGACATTTTACTTAATTTTATTGAATAATTGATGACTGTTGACGCAGGTATTGGGTTGTTTTCTTCATGTAAGTACTTGTTGTTAACACAGTCTGTTTATTGTTCGTTTGTATCTGTTTTGTCTGCAACTACGTATATGAGTGGAAACCTGTAATTGACTGTATGTTTTTATTGTTTTGAAGCTGTTAGTTTTAAATAAATAAATAGACGAATTAATACAGTTAATTAAAAGTGAAACATTTTGGATGACAAGAGCTATACGCATAGCATAACAAGTGTTTACTCAGATCTTAATGGTAGTATTATGTTAATTGTAAATAATTACACGTGCTACTCTAAAAATGTATTTATTAACTTCAGCTCAGAGTAGAAGAGTCTAAAGTAAAAAAAGATAACCGTAAAGTTATGAGAAGGATATGTGGTTACAAATAATATTTTGTATATTACATGTAGAGGTAGGTACAGCTGAAATATAGGTACAAGGTACTTACCATGCGGCAGTGTCCACGGAAGAAGTGCTGTGCTTAACTAGATGTTCGCCTTCCACCGGACGATCTACAGCGAAGAAGTGTAACGCATACTTTAAAATAGATACCTATATTTTCAGTTGCGGCAACATTTTGTTTGCTAAGCAAACAAAATTAATAACATATTTTTAGAATTTAAAAAAGAATTCACAAGCTCTTGTCAACTCGTTATTAATTCAAAAAGAGACGTTATTTGACAATCATAATCCAGTTACTTGATAATAAGAATCCTGTCGTCTGAACAAAAGACACTGAAGAAATAAAAATAACTCTTAATTTTTTTATCATTACGACACATTACATTTTTTTTACATTTTTGTGTTTTCAAAAAGCCTTAACTGATTCCGTAGTGAGCGTACAAACAAATTCTTGTTTACAATGTTGAAAATGTAGACATTTGACAATTTATACTGATACATTAACATCAGGAACAATCTATTGTCGGAGCCCAATAAAAGGTTTCGTGTTGCGCCTCAGTTTAGATCCGATGCTTATCTAAACGGGCGCCCTATGCGGGTGTGAACCTTTGCCTTTTGCCCTCTTCACAGTAACGACTTTTCATTTAAATTTAACTTCCATTTCTACGCCATTGCGTGCTTATTCCTTTGAGTGAAAAAAAGTTGTTTTAAGAAGTAAGCTTTTACCTACCCTGTATATTTGCTTCGGAAATAGTGGAACTTGAATTTTGATGGCAGTCGGATTTATTATTTGCCTGATACGTATGCGATAGTCACGCTTTTTTAAGTATTTTTTTTGTTTTTAGCGTTTATTGTATAAATATAAGGCCAGCTGAGATTACGTATTAACTCTACGCCCAGCTGTAGTTTGTTTCCGTGGCGTAGCGTACGTAACGGAAACGTGTGCTACGTGTGCTACGTTCGTAGCTTTATTCTAATTATTATACGAAGAAGACTGTTCATTTCCCAGCTACGAACTTTTCGAGTGTCTACTTATATATTCCTCTCCTATAACTTTAAATAATGTGCCACAATTTATTCGTAATATTAAAAAAGTAAGAGTTCGCGTTGTACGTAACAAAACATTCGCCAAGAATGTTTAATTCAAGGGAACTTTTATCAAAGTGGGCGTGGAATTCTTTTCCGGCCGTTTAAATTCCGTATCTTGGCCGTTGAGAAATTGACATTTTTGTTTTAAGATGCAGTTTAAATAAACGCTTTTTAAGGACTGACCGAGTTCCACGGCAGAGCGCACCCTCTGCAGGGCCATGGTCTTGGTGACGGCGAGCCAGCGATCGATCAGCGGCTCAAACCACCTGCGTACGCACAATTAGCACAATCATAAATTAGACACCTCCCTTTCCCATTCCGCAACCCTACTCCCAGATGGAACTGCTGAACAACAATATTCTTTTGATGTTCTCTGACTAAATTAACTAGTAATATTGTATTTCGAATTGGACCTTGTATTTATTGAATAAAAATACAAAACATATATTTAATCCAGTAATTCCCAATGGCTAAAATAATTAAATGTTATACCGATAGTAAAGGTCATTGTAAACAAAGCATGCAAAGCTGATTGACGGTTAACTACCAAACTAACCTGAGTTAATTGGCTTCTACATAAAAGTTGTTCGTGACCCACCCACCTTCTCGCTCGGAGACCTTGATGAATCCGCTTAACAAAACTTCTCAATACCTACGAAAACATATCGACCCCACCGCGCCTCACACTCCGTTACCCGCCATGAGAGATTCATTTAGTTAACTCTAATTTATCGCACACAATATATTCATTAAAATAAAGGCGTCTTTTATTAGCCGCCGCTAGAAAACACTCCATAATTGAAAGTTTTGGTCCCGCTAGCTGCGAGCAACTTTATTACTTTTACCTGCGTCAACATAACGGTAAACATTTTCTGTTATTTCTCCCTATTTCCAAGCGGAAACTATATTGAGAGCAGGAACATGCGGTACGCGCGTAAGTAGTTGAAGTATAAATTGCTATAAGGATTGTTTATGTGACCTGCTGCATAACAAAACAAATCAAGTTATTTTTGAAAAAAATAAAAACTGGAAAAGATATACATGTTTTCTTGAGTATCTACTCTATAATACAGAGAAGAGAGAAAGTCGGTTTGGATTAATAAATTAGAATCATATTAATGATATTTACTCAAACTGAAATCAGTACAAATAAAATTAGATAAGTATACATACAAGTAAGCCTCAAGAAGTTGTGGTAGTGGTTCATGCGATTGATGAGGCGGTGGCGCCGGCGCAGCCGCAGCCACCAGTTCGCGCACAGTCGCCAACACCTCGAATGGAAGCGTCTTTGCCGACACTACGCATACTATGTACAGAAAATCGCAAGTATGTGACCATTTCCTGTGGAAGTAACTGTAATAATAAATATCGACATATTATTTTGATGCCTATCAACGAACTGGCAGATATTAGACAAAATAAAGTAATTACGCAAGTTAGGAATTATGATCTCTTTTGCGTTGTTTGAAAGCGGATAACGGTAAATATGAAGAAAAAAGAATCTATACCTTACACAGAATATATGAAACATAATTGTCTTTGTCGTAACTTTATACAAAAAAAATTACCTGAACTAGACAGTGTTATCTGCTTAATATATTGCATTGTACATTTACGCAAACGAAACACTAGGATTAAAACATATTGTGCATACAATTGTCCCATACCTACAAAGGGCTGAGGCGATTCACCTCACGGAGTTTACACGAGATTGGGGATATCATTTAATTAAATAGAAGCCGGCTTTGTTGTAACTTATATATGACAATATTAATAGCTGATGTTTGCTTCGTTCGTTATCTTCTATAATTTAGATTGTCATATGATTGATGATGACAAATACTGACGTAAAGGTTACTTTAAAAATACATATCTAACAGTAATTGTTGAAAGCTTGAATGTAATTTTATAAGACAATGGCATTAATTACTACATATTTTAGTGCATTATAAATCGATACTTAGTCGTCAGTTGTTGTAAGTCAATATGCCATTTTTTTTCTTTTTGACTTAAATATTATATCCGTTTTTTATGTATATTATGGGTTCCATATATAATAGTAACGAACTCACTTACTGTTTTGTTTACTTTCAAACATGGAACCTACAATATACAATATATTTAACTTAAAAACCAAAAATGAGAGGTATCGAAATTATATTTGAACGGTACTACTAATTAACAACTCACTTGCATTTCCTAGGTCGTCGTAGATCTCTTCCTCGGCGACTCCGCACCAACCTTCAGATACCCAATGGTCCACACACTGCCGCACGTCTTCGGACACCTGTACAAATTTTACTTACGTCGGTTATTATTATTTTATAAACACAAAGAGAGTACAAATACAAAGAAAAGTTAGTTCGATCCGATTGGACTTGAATCAGTTTCTGTTGTTTCACCGTGACTACCGCTCTTACCAACTAAGCTACAAATCGAATCAGAAGATCTTACGAATCTCTACGTCTACCTGCACCAGAGTCCAGTCTGATCGAAGATCAATCGATCTTTGTATCAATATCAAGTATCCATATCAATTGCTGTGAGTATGGTGCTTTCTTAATGAAATATATTTAATTAGAAACTGTGGTGTGCACAGCGACGAATATACTTCACTTGTAGTTGTAGTCATACAAGGTGAAGCCTGAAAACCAGCAAACTGCTGAGGCTGTTACTTTTTCTTCAACACAGACAAATATTACAAGCGACTATTTTAAGTTTTTTATGTATAGTTGTAGTGTTGAAGAATGAAGTCTTTTTAATAATAATAACAAACTAGTGAAGTATTTTTACAAATAAATATGTGAATATAATACTTGGTTTGTGATAATAACGGTGATAAAAATATTAAAATAATAAATAATAATGTAATTTAGATCTAATCAAATTACCCCAATAATACAAGTTCATACTCTTGATTCATTATTGAGGACATGCAATTATCATATATTATAAATGTGCTGCACACTTTATCGACAATGCGACAAGTCCTTTTCGAAATCCCCGAGAAATAAATCCCAAAATCTTTATTGGAGATGCGCCTCTACTTAGGATGGCTTTAAACTAGCGTACATACATAATACATTAACATTAATACCTTAATGTACCTTAATACCTTATAACTTAATATACCTTAATAACATTAATAACATTAATACCTTATGACATTATATGAAAGAAGTCGTCACACTTAACAAAGTTGAAGTCGAGAAAAAGCAAAGTTAAAATATATGTCATATTTTTATTAGGGGCTCGCAACTGTTACTACGGCATATCTCCCAATGTCTATGTCAAATACTATGACATACGTCGGTATGTATTTAGACAATTTGTCGTAATAGATTGCATGAAGAAGGTTTAGATTTCCCAAAATAATTTAAGATTTCTTTAATTCTGATTATAACGCCAGTTATAATCAGATACAATTGATATATTTGTTTCGCGTAGGTTACTTCAATTATTTTCTTGAAGTCATTACTTTGCATGAACTATGCGTAGGTAGGTGGTTGGCAGGAAAAAAAAGTTTGTAGAAAAAATAAAAATGTTAATTCTTATGAATTAACAATTCATTATTTATTCCTTTTAACGTTTCGGAATAATTAACACTAATTGAAAATCTAATTTGAAAATCCTCGTTTCGCAAACATTTATTATGATTTTCTTTTAGTATCTGGGTCGTATTTTGACCTAATTAATACGAGTAAGTATTATCGCAACATCGGTATCATTGCGTTTCGAGTCCTGCAATAATCGCCTTAATTACAATGCATAGCGATACGCAATAATAACATTCGAGGGAAATTTGATAAATACCAGCTCGCCCTGTTTGGATCTTCAAACGCTTCATTAATAATAATAATAATAGAAATAGATAAATAGATAAATACTAATAATAATAACGAACACGATCAACATAGCCCCGCACTAGCGAAACCTTGTGTCGCGGGTGCCATGGACATAAACAAATTACGCCCAAACTCACGAGAGAAATAAATCGCACCCCTCATGAAAGAATGGCATAAGTGGAGTTACGTCAAACACGTTTATTGCTCCATTAGATACATAAAAATATAACCCACATCCTCTCCAATTCTTGTAACTCTATCTACAATATTAGTCGCTAGAAGAGCAATAAACATCTTTGACGTAACTCTACTTCCATGCCATTCTTCCATGAAGGGTGCGAAATGTAGGCCATACAAATATTTCTACCGGCCCGGGAATCGAACCTGGGACCTCTGCGTGGCAGTCCAGCATGGTAATCGTTCGGCCACGGAGGCAGTTTAATAACTGTTTAATAACTACGTAATCGTAGGCAAAATTACAATAACATGAATACCTATATTTTATATTATGTTCTAGACATCAAAAATTCAACAGTTGTCAAAATTTGCACGAAATATTTTGCTACTTACCACGTATTTTAATCAAAATACTTACCATCTTGTCTATTTGTGTGAACACAACGTTGAAGTAAGGAACGTTGTTGGTTCTGTAAAGTATTAAACTGTTTATTGATAATAAAATACCACAACGACTCTGCATTAATATTGGATACACGAAGCGAAATTCCAATTTGATTTTGTACTTATGTGCACGTTTAATGTATTATCTGTCACTAAGATATCTTTTGTGCAAAACAGTATAAGTTGTTTTGATATTTTTTTATGTACAAATATTTTGTTATAAAGAATATACATAGTCCCTATAAATATCAATTTCAGACTTCACTATGTGTATTTGTATTAATGCATGATAATTTGGCTTAGAATATGTATAATAAAGCTACATGTAATTATATGTTAAAAGTGCTTATCTCAAGTCAGTCATAAAAATAATACGAACTTTAAGAAACAAATTATGTAATATGTGAAATTTGCATCCGTTAATAAAATCTACGCATAAAAAAGTTACCGATTAATTTCGTTCGTATAATCTTTAAACTTTTCTCCTGAAAAGTTGTAATTTTACAGACGTGGCCTTATTACACGAAGGGTGCGATTTGTTGATGGTTATATTTAACGACACTTAAGGGTTGCCGCACATTGCCAAATGCAACATAAACTTTATTCTCTTGAAGATAAGGCAACATTTCAAAAGGAAGCTGCAGCAAGCGGCACGGCGGCGGGCTGCGGCTGGTGCATTTTATAAAATGCAATAAACTTTAGAATATATTGTCTACTGAATAAAGTATACATTTCTTCTCGCAAAAGAGTAAACCGCGCTGCGCCGCGCTGCACCGCGGCTTACTTACACGGTGCAGCAGCACGCCGCAGCCTTACCCCGCCCGCGTGTCGTTAGACCCAATTACATTAAAATATGAACAACCTTAAGCTAAACTATTAATATCTTTAAATGGCTTTACAATAGACAAAGTAGTTTTCGAGTTATTAAGACACAAATATTTTATGGCATCGGTAATTACAAATTGTTATTTTACATGACTGCGGTAATTAGAAAGTTAGAAAGAACATTTTTAAGAAAACATAAAAATTAAAATTAAAAATAACAAGTAACGTCATTTACATAAGTTTCATTTCGATTTTCTACTCTTTCTGCATTAATTACACTGAAACGAAATCCTTTTTTGCTGTTTTTTTTAACTTTAAAGGTTTTTTTATTTATTTATTTAATAGTTTATTGTACAGGAAAAATACAACAAGTCACAAAGAATACAAGCGAAATTAAAAACAAAAGGTTCTGCTTATTTCTAATAGAAATTTCTTCCTGCAGACCTAAATACAGGACACTATAACTAAAAGAACGGGCATATGTGCACAACAAAACAAGAAAAAAAAAATTATAATATAAAAATAATATAAAAATATTAAATTGTTTTAAATTATATAAATACTTAGATAAATACATATTTTATAATATAATACCTAAGATATGGATGAAATAGTAGATAAATAATGCTCTTTAACTCTCACTTTAAACATAGCTAACGATTTACTTTCGTGAACAGTAATAGGAAGTGCATTCCAAAGTCTGACCGCATGAACAGTGAAGGAGTGAGAATAGAAACCGGAATTGAAGCATGGAAAAGATAACTGGGACCTAACAAGAGAGTGACAGGGTTTATCCTGGGGCCTAAGGAAGCTGAAACGCTCTTTCAGGTACCCGGGAGACACAGGGTTATGTAAAATATTGTAAAGAATGGAGACAATATGCAAATTCCTGCGGAGACGGATGGGAAGCCATTTGAGCTGACTGCGGAAATGTGAAATTCGGTCAAATTTACGAAGCCCAAAGATGAACCTTATACATAGGTTTTGCAGTCGTTCAAGCTTATTTAGCTTATTCAGTAGCATCCAAATAGCAGGAATCAGCATAGTCTAAGAAGGGCAAAATAAGTGTTTGGACTAAACATATTTTGGTTTTTAAAGGTAAATCGTTTTGGAGGCGCTTAAGTGAGTGCAAGGAGAAATGGACTTTACGACTGACTTCATTAATATGTGGAGTCCAAACCAAATTACAATCTAAAAGCAAGCCAAGATTAGTTGCAGTTGAAGCATAAGCAATAGGCGTGGAATTATACGCTATAGGTGGGACAGAATCTAGATGCAATATGCCACGCATATACCCACTTCCCACAATCATAGCCTGTGACTTTTTGGGATTCACCAACAAACCAAAACACTCAGCCCAATGAGCGATGCAACGTAAATCAGCATTAACCGCTTCAAAGCTGCAAATCGTCAGCATAGAGATGAAAGTTTGAAGACAGCACAAAAGTGACAGAAATGATGAAAACAGAGAAAAGGAGAGGGGAAAGAACACCACCCTGAGGAACGCCAGCAACTAAGTCACACCAATCAGAGGAAGCCTCGTCAGAGCGAATACACTGCGAGCGGCCTCTGAGGTAGGAGTCGAACCAAGCTATAACCGAAGGAGAAATATTAAAAGAGCGAAGGGAAGCAAGCAATACGTCAAAGTCCACAGAGTTGAAAGCACTGCTGAAGTCCAGAAGTATAAGCAAAGTGAGAACACCATTGTCCATTGCGAGGCGAATATCATCTGTTACCTTCAACAGTGCAGTCACAGTGCTATGGCCAGAACGAAAACCTGACTGAAACGGGGAAAGCAACTTATTAGAAGAAAGATACAACATTAACTGCTTGTTGACAATGTGTTCGAGGACTTTGGATAGAAATGGGAGAATGGGATGGGACGGAATTCGGAAAGGTAAGTAGGGTTAGACGTTTTGGGTAAAGGTATAACATGGGCGAGTTTCCAATGAGAAGGGAAAGAACTAGCTTCTAAAGAGAAGTTAAAAACATGAGTGAGGATAGGGACAAGTTCAGGGAGTATGAGGCTAATCATACGGGATCTGAGATCATCATTGCCAACAGCAGTAGAAGAAATAGAGAGAATATGGGTTTTGACCTCACATTCGGCAACAGTCCGGAAGGAGAAAGAGGTACATGCCGGTAAAGTATAGTCAGCCAAGATGCGAAGGGTAGCGCTTTTACGATGCTTATCTAAAGTAACAGGGGGTAGGGAAAAATGTCTATTAAGCGCGTTAAGATCAGGAAGGGACGAATCACCAGAAGCAGTGGATCGACCAATCCCAATGGACTTTAGGAATTTCCAGATCTGAGTGGAATCGCATTTCTCAACGTTATCGTGAATGTGCCGTCTCTTAGCATCTCTACACAAGCGACTACAGCGATTACGCAGGTATTTAAAACGAGCTAGGATGTCATCTGTAGGAAGCCTCTTCCAGCGTCGTTTCGCCTTATCTCTGAGAGCCATAGCGATCTTAATATCTTGTGATAACCAGGGTGCAGGTGCACGTCTGATTTTAACCCGTTTTAAAGGCGCATGACGATCATAAAGCCTTAATATATTTTCATTGAGCAAAGCTACCTTCTGATCAATAACTACGCAGTCCAACACAGGAGTCCAGTCAATATTACCCGCCTCACTCTTGAGCGCCTCCAAATCCAATCCAAAGCCTTGAAATTTCGGAGAATACGAAATTTCGACTTACACTAAGGAAAACGAATTTTATACGAGAAAAGACAAGGTCATGATAAGAAAATACAGAAGAGAACTGTCCATGGGAAGCACAATGCTCAGGGGACGAGACTATCATAAGATCAAGAAGAGATGGAGTGCAGTTGGGAAAATGATGAGTAGCAGACAAAGGTAAAATATGCAAGTTGACAGAAGAAATTAGAGGAAGTAATTTATGGGCACGAGTGTCATTTTTTAGTAAACACGTGTTAAAGTCACCCATTAAAATAGTGTGATCAAAGGAAGGAGAATGGTCGGAGAGTAGACACTCAAGGGACTGAAAGTAGTCGATATTAAGGGAGGGGCTATAAAAAACTGCAAGGAGCACTTTCTTGTGATGCAAGGAAATGTTTAAAAAAAGGTGCTCCGCGGAGTTAGAATACAAGTTAGGAGAAGCATCAACAACAACATGTTGAATATCAGCTCGCAGATATACGCCACCCCTCCACCACTTTTTCCCGTCCGGTCATTCCGAACGAGCTTAAATCCGGGAAGACTGAAATGAGTAGAAGGAAGAGAAGGCTTTAGAAAAGTTTCTGATATAAGAATAGCGTCAACAGGAGAATCTATGAAAGAAGCAAGGAGGTCAGAATAGTGAGAGGGGACGCTTTGAGCATTGATATGAACAACATTGAAATTTTTGGGGAAATTGCAGAAGGCTGAAGATAACTGATCATGCAGAGTCAAAGCGATGGAATCATTACTGTCATCAGCACTAAGAAAATGGCTTGGAGATGAGGAGCACGAGTAAAAACTATCATTTATCCCTAAAGTAACATCCATATTAATTAACACAAAAATAAAATATAATATTAAATTTAATAAATATATGAGTAATAATACATAAAAATATAGTATATAAAAAAAACCAACGTACGTTTTTTTTTTCGTTCAACGTTTTTTTGTTATTAATTATTAAAAAACCCACTCTAAATTAATTTAAAAAATCTGAAATGGCACTTGTATCGGCAGAAATACTCGTTAACCAAGTGTAGCATAATTTTTTCGCGATTCTATTCCAGGACGGCCCTGCCGTCTTTTTGATGCCGTCCAACCATCTCGTTGGTGGTCTGCCCACATTTCGTCTTCCTAAACGAGGTTTCCAGAACAAAACTCTCCGGCTCGAGCCCATTGCCATTTCTGTTTGATAACTCGTACGCCCATATCGATGACTTTGGTGCGTCATTCCATATCTTATCGCGTAGAGAGACTCCGATCATAATTCGTTCCATAGCTCTCTGGGTGACCGTGAAGCGATGAATCAACCCCGCAGTCAGAGTCCATGTCTCGCAAGCGTAGGCCATAACTGGTAAGACGTGCTGGTTGTATACTCTGGTTTTGAGACATTGTGGGATTTTTGCCTAGCACACATGGTCTAATTTGCCGAAGGCTGCCCAAGCGAGTTGTTGAGCCCAACGAGTTTGATTTTATGACCGAGGTAGACGTAATCGACGGAATCTCTTGTATGGTGCCATTCAATTCTACATTCAATTCAGTTGTTGATATTTTTTCTTGTAACTTTTATAATATCATGCTTTGAATGAAATTGATTGTTTTGCTTTCGAAATTTTTTATGATTTTAAACTTAACTGTCATTTCCTAAACTGGTAACATCTACATTTCGTTACTCATATCTCTCTGTTTTTCTTCTCTTTCGATCGCTGATATAAAATCGGGTTATTTTTTAAACGTTATCACCGCTGATGTGCCACTAGTCTCTTTTTTTCTAACATTCTCTCCATATTTTTTTATTTTCCCAAAAATGTTGTTAATTAGTTTTATTATAAGGTCTAATTATTTAGAAGTCTGGTTTGCATCATAAAATGTTTGGATATGCTTTATACTGTCACGAAATAGTATGTAATATTTAAATTCTTCAATATTTTCATACTACGGTAATTAGAAAACTAACAGTAATTTATACTATGGTACTTAGAACACGGATCATTTTCTTAAAAATTGCAAAAACTGGAAGTGATGGGAAATATTCGAATATCGTAATACATAAAGGCCTCTTAGCTCTTTTACTTACTTCAATAAGCGACAACACATTTCCTTGAAAAATGTAATTTACACTTAGGGGAATGGAAATTAGGAAATTTTGAAACAAAAGTTACGGTCATTAGAAATTTATGTACTCTCTCTCTACACTCAGGATCTTGAATGGTACTAGCCTACTCTATCCCGGACTAAAACGAGAAGTAATTTGCAGATAAAGGTAGCGTCTGGACAGGCTACGGTAATTGGAGAACAAAGCTTTGAAAAATTTGTGGCTTTGAAAATAAGTGTGATAATTAAGTCTGCTACTTATTATATATATAATATAATTAAGTAGCAGAGCTAAGCCCTTAAAATACCTTTAGATAAAAGTACAAACTATAATATAAAAAAAATATTTGCGGTTCTGTTTAATGTTTTACAGAGACACATGTTCTACAAACATGCAAAATTTGCTATTTTGATAATGGCCGATACTATCTACTAAAGAATAAAATTAAACTAAAGTATAATTTTTTTTCAAAGTGAAGAAATCTTCGTCGCGGCGCAGCTTTTACTTTGCACTCAAACAAATACCGATTTTATTTAGTAGAAAGAAATTGTATATTATATTGCATCTACTACGCACCGCAGTCTGTCGTTCAAATAAATACAACTTATTGTTGAGAAACTAAGTTACACTTGTGTTGCCCGATGCGGGACAAATGGGCGGGGTCAGGCTGCGACGAGCTGCACAGCGCGGCTTTACTCTTTTATTAGAAGAAATATGTACTTTATTCAATAGTTAGTAAGTTCTAAAGTGCGCCCGCCGCATCCCGGCGCCGCCGCTTCCTGCAACTTCGATTTCATTTTTTGTTTAATGAAATGTTGCTCGTTTTAATGCAGCACCGCGCCGCGTCATATCTCGCACCCCGAAAGCGGCAATATCAGGCAACCCTTACAAATCAATATTTACAAATGATACCTAAATATTCTTCGAATGTTCGAATTTAAAATGCAAGTACTGTAATGTAATGCGTCAATATTTACAATTCCAAATTCACTAGAATTCATCAACTCACCTACATATTCGTCACCTACATACTAAAATGAACGTTTATGTTATAACTAATCGAAGCTCAAAGGATATGTCTCTTGGGGCCTAAGGACAGAACAATACTCTACTTCGACGTTTGTAAATAAAGGCCTCAAGCAATTCGACTTCCTGTAAGTTGATAATGGAATTTCTAAGAACCTATGCGTCCAATTGAAAAGGAAATCCTTTGGCAAAAGTTTTCAATGCTCACAATAGGCTAGTCTCGTAAGAGGAAATTAACAATGCCTGTAAAACAATATTTTATCGTTACGAATTGAAAAGGTAATATTGACCTCACTTAAATCTATTAAAATAAAAATAAAAATTAAAAATTAAAATGTCTATTAATTTGTGTAACAGAATCCAAATAATTTTAAATTAAGAATGCTACAATTTGCCAACTTACGTCTCAAAAAGTGGATGATAGTAAGTGAGGCCCTGTTGCAAATCGATCTGAACCAGTGTAATTAGGTTCACCAGGTCTTCTCCACGTTCTGACTCCGTGTCTTGAGCACATAGGGCTTCGTACCATTCCGCTGTGCCTTTGCGCAATGCTCCCACGATTTCAGACCTAGCCGTACATATACGCCGTATAAGAGAAAAGTGCATCACAATATAAATTTAAACAGGAGCCCGGGACATATTATTTTATTTACAAAGACCAATTATAGATATAGAAATTACAGATAAGTTTTTAGCATTTATGTTATGATACCAAGTGAAGGGACAAACAAGCCGTGTGTCTGGTGGTAAGCGACACGCCTATCCATAACAGTTGCAGTGCCACTCGAAGGCAGGCGCCTCAAGACGAAATGCAGTGCTGCTCAGAACTTTAAAACGCGAAAAATCTGAGGGGCACTGCTACTGCGCCCTTCAACCTGAGACATAAATTGAAAAGAAATTTAAAATATGTGCCTGTAATTTCACCAGCACCCTTACCCTTCAAAACTGGAACGCAGTAATGCGAGCATTACTGCTTGGCGGCAGAAAGAGGTAAGGTGTAACTACTTATTTATTTATTTATTTATTTATTAGATTTGCCAACAGAAATACACTATTGTACATGAACAAACAATAACATTACATAAAATACTCGAGTGTAAACCCAATAATAGGCAAATACAGCATGCACATATCAGAGGCTCGTGTCAAAAGCATTTTTTTGTATGTTACATTACAGACAAATAGATGGATAAAACAAAACCAATAAGTAAACATGCTAAATTAAACTGTCAAGTTATGGTACTTTTAGTCTGACCATTTATACAATAAAGTTTTATATTTATTTAATGACAACGAAAACAAATCTAAGTCAGTTAATCTATGTTTACATGTTTTATGAGAATTATTGTACTCTCGGCAAACTCGGTTCAAAATAGCATTGACATTTCCCTGGATTAACTCTTTCTGAAGGAGCTCTACTGCTACTACGAAGTAGTAGAATATAAAAATAAATGTGTGACCATTGTGTGACACTAAAATTAATTAACAAACGGTTGTGAGTAAATTATGAGAAAAAGCATATAACCCTAACAGTTATCTAGTAATCTCACACCGTAAGAAGGTTTAAACGTACTATTGGCTCATACTCGTATATTATATGTTCCGTATTACTATTATTATATAAAATTACTCACTCCTGTAGAATCGGTTTTATTGTACGATACTTGTATACGTAACGTGCAGAAACATCGATTCATGAATATTGGAAAACCGGTATCCAATATGCTATGCACATACTGTATACGTGATAAGGCTGTCAGTGGATAGCCTGAATCTCAATAGTATTTAAATTTGACGAGTAACTACCTGTTTAATCCTATTTAACACAGCTGGTTACTTACCCGTAATTTGAATTTAATTGTAAGCTCTACAAATATGAAAATAATTGTCTCAAATGTTTTATTTCTTTTTTTGCCCTGAAGAACCTAAAAATTCAGTTACATAGGGTTTGAAAATATGTAATCGACAAACTTACATCAAAGTTCAATTATTTGTATTATCATTAATTTCGAATTCCGTATGCGTTAACAATATTGGCACAGTTATATTTTGATTGAATATTAAATAAAGATCTATTGGTAATGTTCTTAATATAGCCGGATCGGCTGTGTTGACATTTACCTTGAAAACAAACTATGAAACTGGGCACGGCACTGTTTTAATGTATCCAATAATGTAAGTATCCATTGGAAAATAAATTGATCAACGTGTCGTTGGAAATAGTACTCGAGTCACAGATTATATTTAAATATACAATTCAAAAAGAGTAATCCTATTTAGAATAAAATTATATAATTATATAGACTTTGAATGTATTAGTTTATTTCGATACCTTCCCCTTGTAAAGAAAACAAAAATTGGTTTTACAATCGATCTAATTAATGAAACTTCTCCTTTTAATATTATTGATTTCTATAATACAGCATAACAGCCTTTCTATTAATTGTATACACTGGTATAAATCCACATTAACAAAACGACATTTAAATGAAATTCCCGATGAAGTCCTCTAACAAACACTTGAATCTGAGAAACGTTTGAATGAAATTTATAAAGGCAAAGCATTTTGCCTAAGTGCAGAAATTTAAATATATTTGTAATAACCTTAGCTTTACAAAGGAATATTTAAAGTATACGTTACTGATACAAAGGTAAAATTGAATTTGTTTTGTATGACGATCTTTTAATTTTATTTAATACGAACAAATGAAAAACAATGTAAAGATTTTACTTTAGTCTTAAAAACACAATGTCGTTTAACTCACCTAATTTCCTTGTTAAACGGGCAGCACCTCCAAAAGGCTTTCATCTGTGACAGCTGACTTAGGCATCGCAACAAAAACTCCAATCTGCAAATGGAAAATTATTTGTTTGTTCTAGCGACAAAATTTTATCTCACAACCACAGGGTGTGGACAAAATTCATTTGTCTTTGTCCGTCATGGTTATGAACTCCTCGGCACGAAATTTGGACAGGCGACTGATGTTACCTACCCACTTTTATTACATCCAGCAGCGTCCTTAATTCCTAAGGAAAATTACAAAACATCTTCACATTTTCTCATCACTTCGGCTGTCTAAGCAGAAGACGTATAGCCGTCGGCCTTTTATCTTTCTATATTCCTGAAGAGAAAACTTCGTGTTCTAACAGATATAGTAATCTCTATAATTCGGAATACCAAATACAAATAATGACCAGGTCTTTTTACATTTCATTTACACAACCAATAATGTTTGCCTTTGAATCTTAACCACAGTGATAAATATGAAGTAACAATTATTTAATTTAAGTTAAAGTCTACTTGAGTTTTAAAGTGCTACGTTCGATAAAAATCGTTACAGAAATTACTACATATCGTAGGTAATAATTCTATTATTTCTGCTTTCTAAATTATGTGTTAGGGATATTCTAACTTGTTCAAGCTAAGATGGTGAAGCACTGGATACAAATCCCTGTGGAGTCGCAGTTGGTGCAAAGCTCGCTCCACATACTCGCCGAAGCAGTCAGCCAGCCAGCGCTCTTCATCTCTCGACGCTCCACCGCACGCGTCTCCGCTGCCGCTTGTAATCTCACTTGTACACCACGCCTTTTCTAACTCTGTCAGCAGCTTGTACATGTATCTAAGGAAGATATTATACAAAACAGTAAAATTAATTGTAATGAAATAGGGGCGAATTTATATTATGCTACTTACTACGTTTTGTTGCTATAGGTACTCACTTAGGGTCAAGCGGAGCATCGCTATTTAGTCTGCAAGCAGCGGCAAAACGAGCTATTGCTGCCTGTAGCGCGCTCATGTCGCTCTGTACAGCGTGCTGGTGTAACAGCGTCTGTGCAGCTCCACAAAGTTCGGTTTCCCAAGCCGCTGTGCAGCTTTCTCCTTCCGCTTCACTCGCTGAATTATTCGCAGTCTCCACTTCATGTGCCAAAAGCACGCCGAACAGTCGCTCATGTTGACGCACCTTCGACAAAAGTCAATTTTCATTTAAAATCTAATTTAGCTTGATTCCGAGATCGAATTGAAAAAGGCTTTTTAAAAAAAGTATAGGTATCGCGCTTTTATCTCAATCCTTTATAACCAGTTCTCATCGTGTTTAAAATCATTGTCTTCTCCCTCTTCAAGAGAAGAGACTTTACGAGCAATGTCTGTCTGTAAATTCTGAATAATTAAACTAGGATGCGAAAACTTGTAGAGCGAAAAAAGCCAGTATTAATAGATACACATGGTACGGGCAACGACGAATTGGATTTATTGTGTCGGTACTTAATCGTAATTTCGCTTCATTCGCTGACTCACTTGATTACGCAGGGCTAAAAGAGAAATTCACTCAGTGAATACGTTATCGCGGCACTGAAAATGTATCTATTGATACGCCTGTCAGTTTGTTAAACAAAGCGTATTTATTTATACTTGTCTCATTTATTTATGGTATTGAAAAAAAAATTACTGCTAGAGAATAAAACAAAGTTTACGTAGGTGTTAGCGTTTGCGTCACATTTCAATAATATTAAACAACGTAATCACGAGTACACGTGCTTGTAATTGATTGTTATTACAGTACACAAGCCTTAGTAATAGTACCCCTTCCTTGTTATCTCAAGTGCTCGTGAGGCATGTTACATAGCTACAATGCTCGATACCCGTGCCGGATCCAGCGAAGCGACACAACTGAATATTATGTTCGCGTATTATTCTCGGTTCGCATCTCACCGTTCATATTTAGTTATTTATTTTACTTCCTTTATTTATATTATAATGCAGTTTGCAATGAGTTTGGAAACTAGAATTATTTAATAACCACCTCAGACTGCATGAGCATTTTTTGTACAGCGTGATTCTTAAAAAAGTCGAAACCTTTCAGTACTGCGACATTCCAATCAATAAAACAACAAATTTATTCTACGACTGTCAACAATCAAGACTATGCGTGTTACGACGTGATGAACATTTAACCTGTGTTAAAATAACTAGAGATGCGCCGAGTACTCGTTTTTTACTCGGTACTCGGTGTACTCAGCCGTTTTTTTACTACTCGTACTCGGCCGAATAAGTCGGTTCATGAGAAGAGTACCCGGTTAAAATAAAGCATTGCAGCTATAGACATAACAAAATAAAACCGACAATATATTTAAAATAATCAAAAGAGATTTATTATTACAAATTCTAGACAATTGTAACAATTTGTAGCAATTTAGAAATTTAAAAAGAAAGTTTATATTATTAATATTTAAAATTTAACAAAGGCAAGTTATGATGTAGGAATACGAGGCTTTCTGCGCGTCCAGGTAATAGTCTGCTCCTTTTTTCTTCATATACATTACCCGCTTCGGAAAATAACCGCTCGCTATACACAATGCTTGAAGGTACACAAATAATATAAGGTGGCCGCATTAACCTGACGTTTTAGGTATGTGTGTTATGTGGATACATAACGCAGAACTGGATACACACATAAAAACACTCGTGCTAACTGTGCCAGTTTTGGATATCTTGTTTTATGCCCTGCCCACCATTTGAAAGGACTCTGCTCTTGCGACAATATACTTTCATTGACTTACGGTCTAATTCTAGAGCAATGGGACTTTTAGGATCATCGCATTCCTGTTGTAATGAACCGAGTAACTCGGCCGAGTACTCGGCACGGCAAATGTTAAACCGAGCAATATGCGGTACTCGGTTACTCGGTAAAACTTGTACTCGGCGCATCTGTAATAATAACGAAACATAACAATATTCTTCTGTACACAATATTGTAATAAATAAAATGGTTTTATGACCCGAGATTATTTAAAAACGTACACTTAAAACGGACAATTATAAGAAATCGAATTTATAGTTAGCTAAATTTGGGAAAAGGGCGTGAAGTACAGATATGTTTTGTATGCATATAAAATTATCAAATGGAGTTGTCGATACAAAAAAATGCCACCATACAATTCTATATGCGTATAAGTATATAAATATGTGTGGTACGTAATATGGTTTGCACAAAGGACTAATGGTTCACTACAAAAAGCCAATAAAACGTTTTATGTGCAATGCAATGGCCCAGCAGATTAACAATATCGGCTTTGCCCGTAATCAATCTGTATGATATCATGCTAGGTTTATGCTGTATATAGCACGATGAGCTTTTATCTACTCATTACATACGTATATTAAACTAGACACTTTTACGGTTGTAGGACCGTAAACATGATAAGTTTGCGAGCGTAACTCATATTCTAAGTCAGTTTTTCCTCAAAGTAAATTGCATTTGAAACCATCAAATTCGTTTAAGTCGCGTATTTTGCGTACCCATCTACACGCTAAAATCCGGAAAATTTAAATGTCATTATGTAGTTGCTTTCTTCATTATGTTTAATCTGGGAACTTTCTTTTTTTGTGTTTGTTTGAAACTTGTACTTTATACCGTTATCAACAGTCAGTTTTACGTTTTTGATAATGGAGGTAATCGTTTGTGAAAATAAAACACTGAATATGGAATAATAATGTACCACATGAAAGTAGTATTAGAGCTCAGAAATAAATGACCGGTACAGTTAGATGGAAAAGTGCCTTGGTTTCGGGTTTGTCACGTTTCGCGCGGACTTTATATTTGTGTGTATACCTAACTTTGTAATAATATTCTTATATACGAGTATTATTCATCCAGGTACAGAGCAAAAAATTAGAGTTAAAAAGTTCGATTTTTGTAAATTTGCAGGACACGTTACGAGACGGTAGATTCGTATGTACTACTAACGTGAATTAGTTGTGTAACACCGTAACAACATCATACATTAGTCACAGTAAAATTAGTTGGTATGATCTTATCATGCCATTACGGTAAAGTTCAGGCGATGTTATGGCTTGTGTCCAAACTAGTGTAGATTGCATAAACCTGTTGATATTAGTGTGTACAATGTAACGACCTCGAAATTAAATATATACGAGTATGTTATCTGATATTACAACACTATTATGTCATGACTGGTAGATCATAAAAATGGTCTTTAAGAAATTGTGTTATGTGTCGTGTGGGTCGCATAATAGATCAATAGGTATATTCCCTTTTCATGGTAAATTGGTCGTGTCTAGAGTGGTGTTGGGTTATGGTAAAATTTCCATGTTGAAAAAAATCATATTTTGTTTATACAATTTTATTTTATAATTCATGCTAAATAAAACATTAATAGATACCTCTAAATGTAGAGCATAATATGAAAATCTATGTGACATAATTTGAGTCTTCGAATTAATGTTTCAGATTTATTTCCAGAAAAGATTGCACTATTTGAAATTGTTCCGAAAATTACCCAACGCTAGTCTAGAGTGATATTTACATCGTAGTCACCTTGAATGTGTTGAACAGAAATCGATATTAGACATTTATTTACATTTTTTTTAATTGAAACTGTAATAAAACCCTACGAGGCTTATAGTACACAAAATTACTTCATCATTTATGTTTAAAGTTTATAGATATTTTGTTCTTACCTGTTGATAGTTATCGTCGTCATGACGGCCCGCTTCTCGGGCGGACAGCCACAGCCGCAGGCGGATGCGACCCTGCACTGAAGAGCGCTGAGACCTGGCTTCCAGCTTGTACCATGCCTCTACGCCAGTCGATGGGATCTCCCGTAGGGGAATGTTTACGGAACCTAGATGTAACAAAATTGCAAAAATCTTACAAAACAATAAATATAAAATGGTGTACGATACGTTTAACGGAGTACGATTTTCCTTCAGGGATATTTCGTCCAATACATTCTTATTTCTTTTGTATTTGAATACTATTCCATACTCCTAATGCTTAATATTTTTAGCACTGTATATTTCAAACCCAATTTACGAGGAGTTTTTAAAAATATGCCATTTTGAACTATATTATTAAAGTACTTCTAATTGCTAGGGAAAACGAGACAAAATGAGAATTACTTGGAAGTTACGTTTAGGTACATGGTAATTTCTCAGTTTTTAGCGCAGTCTTCCACAACGTAATTTCTATTTAATGGTACATTTCATGACATAATTGGCACTTAGAGGATTATGAGCAAGGAATAACAATATCATTTAATTTGTGATTGTTTAAAATTGGGTTATAACTTTATAAGTTTATTGGAGCCGTGTAATATAAATATTGCTGAAATTTTCGTGCGGTTTCGAAACTAAAGTGACGGTAGAGTTTACAATTAATATAACTCTTTTATATAACTTTACAAATATAAAAAATACCGTACATACATTAAGGAAAGTGATAAATAAACAAGAGATGATCCTCACAGGCAAGTGGAGCACCCGCCTGTCCTCGCATCTTACAGAATCATTTCCACTTCACATAAAATCAAATACACATACCGCTGACGCCGCTTGTAAATAAATATTGAATTCACGCTTTCGTCCATGAATCTTGTTATATCCAATTTTAAGACGGGAACTCACATTTCATCCTATTGCCGTGAATTCAAAATGTCAGAGCAGTAAAAGAGGCTTTCGGGACTAAGAGGGATTATTCCGGCGGTAGGGGCTCAAACCAGGGTCAGTTTTGGACCGCTGTGATTGATATATTCTAGTTAACAATGAAAGGTTCAATCGCGATCTCGGAATTTTTTTAGTATTGTCTATAAAATAGAATATATATTCTATGGATACCCTGACTCTATCTTGACCATTGAATACAATTTTTAGTTAGTTATTTAATTCCGCCTTCCTCTATCTATCGGGAGACTAGACGTAGGCTGGGGTCCGAAAGGATATTCGAAAGATTCACTTGAAGCTTTCGCTTCCACATTTGTTTGCGAACGACTATGAATTGGAATTCCCTGCCTGCAGACTTGTGCCTTGAACGGTGTATAACTTGGAGTTTTTAGAGCAAGAGTAAATTGGAATAATTTAGGTGTGCATGAGGTGAACCTCATCGGCACTTTTAATCAGGTGAATGGAGGTCAAATGCGCACTTATTTTCTAATTAAAAACAAGTTATTGAAATTTCCTAAGGCTTTTGTTTACAAACTCTCACTCTCCCACTGCGTATCCTATTACGTACTGTCAGTAACACAACATACATTTTCACGAACGACTCATTATGTTACATGACACTTGTGTTACAGTTTTATATTGATTGCGAGAGAAGAGCAACGATAGCTCAACATTATACAAGCGAAAATCGAATCAATGATTTGACTGATGGCCTCGCTGTTTATCAACGTTTACGGTTTATCCCATTAAAACTTATATTAGTAACTGACGTCCGTATTTGCATATACAGCGTGTCCCAAAAATCTATCAAAATATTTTTTTTCCTTAAAATTTTGAAATATTTTTACCTTCAGTCGACTTTCACTCATCGTTTTGTAAAAAAAAAAGTATTGACACCACTGCGGCAAGTTTTTTTAAAAATTGACGCAACTAACCAAGATTCCAAAATGGTATAATACTTTAATAAAACTAGGCGCCAAAAATATTGGTACCATTTCTAAGAAAGATTAAAATTCTAGATTATTGTTCTTGTGTCGATGTGCCGAAAAAAGGTTATGTGTTGCAATTTCTTGGAATTTCAATGGCACGTGTACGTAGTCGATACAATTTAGAAATTAGAGAGAGAGAAAAATACCGAGAGATATACGTTAGAAAGAGATAGATAGATGTCCTTTGTTGAATAGCAATAACGCAGGTAGAGAAGTTCCGGTGCGCAGCAAGTCAGTACGCTCTGCTCCTTTGTTTACTGCGCACCTTTCCGTAATCAATTGACGTAGCTCTCGTACTAACGACTTTTGGCTTGGCTTATTGGACTGGATTTAAGTGATCTGCAAACTAAATTGACCTGGCATCACTTTGGACTGTGAATTGGAGTTTTGGCGTATTTTGAACTGATTATCGTTTATCATGCCGCTACCATACACACCGGTGGAATACGCTAAGATGCACCTCATTTATGGAGAATGTCGGTGCAATGCTAACGCTGCCAGCAGATTGTATCGAGAAAGGTACCCAAACACTGAAAGATACCCGGATTATCGAGTATTTTTGAATGTGCATCGAGCGTTTTCGGAGGGTCATTTTCCATCTGCCAGAAGAAACGCTGGAAGACCGAAATCGGAATGCGATGAAGAAGTTCTCAATGAAATAAACATTGATGCAACTACCTCAGTACGTGCCATAGAAGCAGCTACGGGAATCCCAAAAAGTACGGCACATCGAATTCTGAAACGTCACAAGCTCCACCCATATCACTATAGGCGAGTGCAGACGTTATTGCCTCGGGACTATCCACTACGGATCGCATTTTGCCGTGTGATGCTGCAAAAACACCGGGAAGATCCCCAGTTCGTAGACAAAGTTCTATGGTCGGACGAAACAACCTGCAAGAAAGATGGCTATTTAAATCTTCACAATTTACATAGTTGGAGCAATGACAATCCGCACCTGATGAGATAAGACAAATCCCAATATCAATTCAAGGTTAACCTATGGACAGGCATATTAAATGGAAAAGTGATTGTGCCCTTTGAGTTACAAGGAAACTTAGATGGTGATAGTTATTTGAACTTTTTACAAAATGATTTGCAAGAATTATTAGAAGACATCCCCTTAAGTGATGTACAAAACATGTGGTTTCAAAATGATGGTTGCCCAGCTCACTACGCCCGTCCTGTGCGAGAATACTTAACCCAAGAATATCCTGGGCGTTGGATCGGGCGGCTTGGTCCTATCTTATGGCCACCCCGTTCACCCGACCTTAACCCCCTGGATTTCTTCTATTGGGGTTGTCTCAAAGACAGGATTTACGCAAAACCCATCACAACATTGGACGAGCTTCGGCAAAAAGTCAATCAAGCTGCGACTCATATCAACGGTAGAAGATATGCACGACAGATAAAACGATCATTTTTAAGGCGATGTCGTGCATGTATTAATGCTGGTGGCAAACAATTTGAACATTTACAATAATGTTAATTTTGCAATAAATAAATTAAATGAAGAAATACCATTTGTTTTGATTTATTCAACATTTTTCAGCAACAAAAACCTATTTTCGGCAAATAGTAAAAGTGATTACTATAAATAAGAACAATAATTTAGAATTTTAGTCTTTCTTAAAAATGGTACGAATATTTTTTGCAACATTTTTATTAAGGACCTGCTTTATTGTTATTCAACAAAGGGCATCTATCTATCTCTTTCTAACGTATATCTCTCGCTATCTTTCTCTCTCTAATTTCTAAATTGTATCGACTACGCACATGTGCCATTGAAATTCCAAGAAATTGCATCAAATAATCTTTTTTCGGCACATAGTGAAAGTGATTATTATGAATAAGAATATTAATCAAGAAATTTAGTCTTTCTTAGAAATTTTTTTTTCTTATTTTTCCTCAAGTAGTTATGCGCAGGTCCACCCTCCAGCGCCCGCTTATCGTTGAATTTTGGGACACGCTGTATGTTTACTAAATCAACAACCACTTGTAGAAAGGGTCATCTAAGTTTTAGAAGCTCCTTAATGTAACAGTTGTCCATCAAAGCAATATTAAAACCGTCAAAAGTTTTCTTAAAATTAATGGAGTAAATAACAAAGATGTTAGCGTCAACTTGATATTATTTATTTATCTATTTGTAAGTAAGCTTGCTTAGTAACAAAAGCACTCCTTTTGAAAGAGTTCGTCCAGGGAAGTACTGCCACCTGACATATTTCTGCCGCCAATCAGTAATGAGACCATTACTACGTTTCGGTTTTGGAGGGTAAGGGTGCTGGTGAAATTACAGTCACATAGGGCTTTCAACTTGTCTTAGGGTGATGGGCGCAGTGGCAGTGCACCTTAGATCTTTGCGATTTAAAGCTCTGAGACGCACTGCATTTGCGCAACTGCGCCTTGAGGCCGTAGCGTTTCGTCGACGTTTGACGTCACACTGCGCCTGCCTGCGCGCAACTTCCAGCGGATTCGCTAGGCGTCGCCGACACAGCAGTTGCGAAATTCTCGTTACACAATTGACCATAAAGTTCATTATGCTATGTGCAATATTGTTACCAAAATTCGCTTAAATTCCGTTCCGCTGCAGTACAAAAGTGTGCCTTACACTCCATTTGCAAACCAAGCACTTAGCAACAGCCGAGAAATTAACCGTTATTAAAATACCTACTGAAACACATTGACTCGACCTTGTTACACGTCAGTGACATTACCATTTATCATGGATCTGTGACGGGCTTGCCTAGAAAGCGACCAGTCGCGTGTGACACCAGTGTACCCTAGGGAGTCGTCGCACAATACAACTTGTCGCTCGTTGACAGCAACAATACAAACGTGTTCTTTGTTTGATAAAGGTAGTACTTTAGTTTCCGCATATTTTATGCAGAGAAGTTCAGTACATAGAAAGCCATTTATTATATAAATCTATACCTATTAACAAATAGAAAGACCAATACCAAACTCCCATATAAATGTTTGTTGACATAATTTGTATGCGTCCGTTTATGAAAAATATGTAAAGATAAATTTATTCTGTATAAAAATTAACCTAAACACATGAATCTTATTAAATAACCTTTTATTTACATATATGCGCCAGACTCGCAAACAGTCAAATTATTGTATGTTTACATAACTTTAAAATATAGAGAGAGTATGTGAAAATCTATGTTTTTGTAGTGTTGAAATTACTGGTCAAATTTTGTTTTGGGTTTGGGTACTAATCTGAGAAATCTGAAATCAACGATATTCCAGTTTGAAGTTTTGGAGGTTATATGTTACGTAATTGAATAAAATATATTCGGTGTATTATTATATCAAAATAAACTACAGAATCCTTAAACATAACTAACAGAAGCTGAATGGTGCCGTGGTTTGTGTTCAGACAGTTCAGAGGAAATTATTTTTCATACTGGTATGGTCAAGGCATGAAGTTAAGACATAAAAAAAAACTGAACTAAGATTGAACTAACATTGTGGACCATATTCATACGTAGGTACTGAAATTCTTTTTTTGGCGGCTACATGTCGCTCAACGTTAAGAAACTGACAGTTGTAGAATCAGTCCGGTTACATAATAATTAGTCATTAGAGTTTCTTTTAAATATGATTTTATTTTCAGACTGCCGCCGCCAGCCAGCCTACTGCCAGGCCGCTATTATAATTTGAAAAACATAGTGAATTAATTTTATTCAAACTTGTAATTAAGACATTTGATGACGCTAGCGAATTCTTTTAATTATGATTTTGCCATTGTTATACTATTGAGATAAAATCACAGAACGTTTAATTATCGCATATTTTTTATAATAAGCCAAATACTATTCGATGCAAATTATTTTTTTATTTTATTTGGCATGTGATGAGTAATTTTCATTGTAGTTTTCTCCATTTATTTCGGTGGCAGTTTTTATTATTTAAATATTGTAATGAAGTATTTTATTTAATATTTGAGTGTGGTATCCTCAAATATTATTTAATATTTCAAGATTAATGTCGTACTGGAATACTTAAATAATAAAAATTGCCACCGAAATTAGGTGGAGAAAACTAACCTGAAAATTACGCTGTAACGAGAGCCCTTTCATATGATGGCTAGCCCAATCAACTAGTTGCTCCGCCTTCAGCTATCGATCCCACGGTTTAAAACCCAATTTTTAAATGTTATACTTTCAAATGTTTTTAAATATTTTTCGTTTCTCAGAAAATCAGTTACGACCAACAGGCAAACACTGAAGTCTTGCCATAAGGATTCTTTTCATATCATAGTTTCGAAACTCTAAACATACTTAAATAAAATGACTTATAATCAATACTCACAAATAATCACTTCGAAAAGCTTATTTATTAATATGAATGCGGGTCGTTTCGTAAAATAAACAAGTACGTAGAATATTTTCCACCTTCTCAATTGAACCGTGATAAAAGTGCATTCTCGGTTCACCTGTAGGTACCTTATATGCGCGAGCATGAGTCATTCGAGCTTTCAAGCGCTGCCTTCATAATTACTTATCGATTATGTGTCCGCCGCCTAGATTTTAACGTAGATACCGATCTACGTGGTTTTTATGGCTGCGACTTCATCGTAAAAGCTTTGGCTTTTAGCCATATTATTTCATTAAGCAAGTGACACGAACTACGTGCATGATATATGAAGACTGAGGACATAACATATGTTATTTTATTTTCGCACTTTTGTCAAGCAATCTTTAAATAAAAAGTTAATATGTTGTAAAACATAACATTGGTTAATTCTAGGACTTTGGCAGATTTTTTTATCGTAAATAACTTAACTTATCGTAATTAACTTTGGCGGCAAAGTCATATCGGACACTCCCAGGATTGGTTTCCAAACTTATTTGGCAATTATTTGGCAAAAACACATTCCTTTTCACTCTTATTTTATATTCAATAAAATGTAAAAAGGCAATTTTTGGAAATATTCATGTAAATATCTATTATACTAATCCATAATATTTTTCTTTGAAAGTATTAACCAACAGCTATTGGGTTGTCCAATAAGTCCGTACGAAAGTAAAGTATGAATGAAAAACATTCGATAAAATAAATTAGGCCATGTTGATCTTACAGTCTTTTGTCATCCATCGGGTAATTTTAATAATTCCCCTTTAAAAAAAATGTGAATACTTCTAAAATACAGCTCTAAGTGTCGACTCATGGTCTCTTTTTTATCAAAATTCAGTCCATTCAAAGAATTTTGCAAGGACCGAAACAAGAGAAAGGGGCTATGTCGAACGAATACAGTGTATGAGGTAACACATTCCAACCTAACTAAAAAAACAATAGTTTTTGACGTCTTTGTAAGATGTTTGGTATTGGTATTTGTTACTTGGTGTAGCGGGCTGGTGTCCGCAACTGGTTTACATGTTTGGTATTATTATAATGTTGAAATAGGACACCTTTACTTACTAAACTTAAAACTTTCCATAGTAATAAATAATGAATAATAATTGATCAATATTTTAAAATGAAAAAAATAACATTTTTGTTTATGCTTAGGTAGTGGCAACCACACGAACTTTTTAGCCAACCCAATATATTCCAGTTTTTTTTTTTACATTGATGATTTCTTAAAATTGAAGAACCTAATATTCGTTGTGCTAACATTTTTTCTTTAATTTAAAATATATATCTAATGACAACCTATCAACTAGGAACATTGGCTTAGAGCGTCACCCGCAGACCATAGAGGCCTGGCGAAAGACGGTCAAGTTATTGCTTGTTACTAACCAAGGAAATCGTCCTGGCTGCCCTGCCTGGCGCTCTGGCAAACCTGCTTGAAGAAGCGACCTAGCCCACGCACGCCTCGCACCTCGTTCAGGCGTGATACAGCGTCCAACACCGAGCTCTCGTCGTCGTGATCCCAGATGTCCAGGTGCAGCACATCCGTCGATATATCATCAATATCACTGGTAAAATACATCACCATCGTTAATATTTTGCCTGGCAATTTTATGTAATTATTTGGCACATTATTACTATCCCCAAGAAATTATATGTAACAATATCGCGTGGTAAATATTTAGTTTCATAAAGATAAATCTTGTAAAATGTGTAGAAGTGTAAGGAATATGCAGAAAGCTTGATTCTTATGTGGTTGAGAATGTATAGTATATGCTCACTTGTAGTTTGGCGTAATTTAAAGCATTTTACTAGATGATATCATAGATATTATTTGGTGAATCTAATTTATCTGAAGTAATCTTGTTTACTATATCCGAAATAGCAGCTCAGTTTACTCAGAATTATTCTACGCCTCCACTAAAGTTTGAATGTACCCAGTTATAGCGGCTAAGTTTGCATTTTACAGGTCAAAGATTGTTGACGAAAATTGGATTTACATTTTCAAGTTTTTCCTCGCATTACTGGCTAATGTGAAACACCTTAATTGAATTACTTTTATAAGTTGAGGTCATAGTCGTTACAACTTGAACTAATATTTTGTCCAATCATATCTGTGCAATGTTAAACAGAATAAAAAGAAGCAAAAAGTCTTTAAAAACCAAAAATAAAGATCTGCAACAAGCACATACAAAATTTCGTAAGGTGTAGTTCGTCCCGTAGCTCAATTGGGAGAGCACCAGGCACGATATGGTGACGACACTAGTATGAATGTAGCCGGATTGAAGGAATTTTTTTAGTGTTCGATCTTTGTAATAATAATATAAAAAGAAAATACTCAAAAAATATCGCATTTTTCTGATAAAAAGCATACCAGGAACTCTAAAATATTTTTTATTGAATATTTAGAGAATCACCACATTTATTTCGTTGTCGTTCAGCGAGTAATACGATATTAAATGGTTCTGGCCTTTTAATTTGTTTTCTTGTGTTATATTTGTCGTAAAATCAAATGTGAATTATTCTACATACAATTTTAAACGCTATCCGTGAAAAATCAGTATTCATTGAGATTATTTGTTGGCTCTTCTCTTAAGCGTACTTCTGATAGTTTAGAATTGTAATACAAAATAGATATTGTTTAGTATAATAATAATAATAACGCACACACTCAACATAGCACCGCACTAGGGAAACCCTGTGTCGCGGGTGCCATGGACACACACATAGACAACCACAAATTACACCCAAACTCACGAGACAAATAAATGTAGGCCATACACATATTTCTCCCGGCCTGGGAATCGAACCCAGGACCTCTGCATGGCAGTCCGGCATGGTAACCGTTCGGCCACGGAGGCAGTTTTTGGCAGTATGGAAATATCTAGAACGATATATAATAAGTTTAGTATTTAATGCGTAATTGATTAACCTTATTCGTTTAAGTGATTTTCAGGTAAATGAAATGTGTTTTGTGGTTTAAGTAAAACCACACTGATACATTTTTTCTTACGTGTTCTATGAGTAAAGCATTAATTATATGGGTACACTTAAATATTACATCTGGGTTTTTTCCTACCTTATTAGAATTAAACAATTAGGTTGTCTGACATACCTACGCAATATACAAAATGAAACTTATGAAAATATTCGAAGATTGATGCAAAGGAACATGTTTCCTGAGGAAGAAGATAATAGTTACAAGAATCAAAGTTTGTGGCATAACTTCTTAAACAATTCAAAACTCAAATTACAATTCCAGGAAACACAAACACCCATATTTCCTGAAGATTGTAACTGGGGTTGGTTTAAATTCATAACTAATGTTAATTAGCATTTACTAGGTTAGTGTCATTGATAACCTCATTATCATTAGAAGACACTTCATGGAAACCAACAGAAACATAAATAAATTAAGTAAAAAATGTTATTTTCTTACAACTTGAAAGTTTCGTTCCACTTAGGAGATAGTGTATGAGGCTTGACACTGGTAGCTCGGATGTAGCGCGCGGGGAGTCGACCCAGGGAATCTCGATGCTGCCTTCCGTCGCGACGCTTGAAGCTTAGCCGGAATCCATGCTTGCGGCCCTCGTCTTCGGAGGCTCGAGGCGACGCTGGCAACGACGCTGGCTGGATTCCCAGCATACAGTACGGATCACTAAACCCTGTACACAAGTAAGAAAGACATTCTAGTATTGGTAGCCCAATCACAGCGGAATACTCATCAGTATTCACGTAAATACAAAAACCATTGCCAAGTCCAGATTGGTTGAGATATAAAATAGGATAATAATCGAGTTCTTAGGTTTTCGCGATTGTTACACATAGGAAATGAAAATATTTTTCCGGATTTAAATCGCGTATATTTGTTTTTTCAAACAAACCGACGTTTCGGGCCCTTTACAGGTCCCATGTCAACCGTGACCATGGGACGTAAGCTAGGGCGGCGTCGTGGTGAATGTTCACTGATCCCACGGCGCCGACTCAACCGGCGAGAGGGAAACCCGGGGGGGTTTTAGTGGGGTAGGCCCTCCAGTCTCGAGGGAGAGTCCCCACATAACCCCTGAGTCTCTCTGGGCTCAGGGGTATCCATAAAATTTTTCTTTCAAAAAAAAAAGGTGGTCGGCTAGGGTGTGGGGTGGGCTAGGGGGTGGGGTTAGGGGGTGGGTGAGGGGGTGGATGAGAGGATGGATGAGTGGGTTTGAGTGAGTGGGTGAGTGGGTGGGTGAGCAGGTGGATGAGCGGGTGAGTGGGAGGGTGAGTAGGTGGGTGAGCGGGTGTGTGAGTGGGTTGGGTTAGGAGGTGGGTTAGGGGGTGGGTAAGAGGGTGGGTTAGGGGGCGGGTTAGGGGGTGGGTTAGGGGGTGGGTTACTCACCCCCTGACTTACCCATTAACTCGCCGCCTAACCCACCACCTTACTCATCCCTAACCCAACCCCCAACCTACCCCCTAACCCAATCCTCAAACTACTCCCTAACCCACCCCCTCACCCACTCCCTTACCCACCCCCTAACTGACCCCCTAACCGACCCCTAACCGAACCCCTCACCGACCAACCAACCGACACCCCGGTACTGTCGGTTTTAATTGTTAGTTTCAATTGTTTCTTAGAACAACTAAAAAAATTTATTGTAATTAATTTAATGCAATTAAAATCAATTCAATTGAAATCAATTGCGACACCTCGCAGTTGATTTAATTGCAACTGATTTCAATAGAATTAAAAAATTTTAATCTGATTGAAATTTAATTGATTAACGCCCAACACTGCCGTCGACACGGGTTCGAGTGACGCCGCAGCAGGGCAAAATTTTTAAAATTAAAATTTGACTGATACAAAACAATGAAAAATATAACAAATTAATGATTACATTAGCTGCAACGGATCTAACTCAGCATACGTCACAGCTCGTCAGCTGTAACGCTGGTATTCAGATGGAACCGCTTTTATAAGATGAGATGGCACGAAAGTACCAATGTTAGTTAACACTAAAATTATAATAGGTATATAACTTAAAATACTAAAAACAAGTAGAAAAATTACTAACTATAGAAATTATTACACTAATTGAATGTATATAAAATACTGCACTTGTTACCAATTATTATGCACTTGTGAGACATTTATAAAGAAGGACTGGGAATCTGCTGGGGCTGCCATTATTGCCGCGAGCAATTTCTCCTATTTAAAATTTATACTATTCTTTTTAAAAAAATATAAAGAAATAAAAATAAACAACTAAAAAGTCCAATGTCAACTGTCATGTACGTCAGTGCCCGAACGAGATGTCCGACACTAGCATGCCACTAGGAACTATTCTATTGTGAACCTCGAGGATTCGAAGTCTTCAGAAATCGTATTTCAGGCATCGTGAAATGCCACGATGAATTGAGGAATACCACCGAAAACAATGAGCGCCCAGTTACACGACGCGAAAGTTTTCGCACGGCTGTTACCGCGCTTTCACGTACATTAATCTGAGTTCTATTTACTAGGCAACAACATTTAAATTCTTTGCAATAATACAACCGCGCGGCCGTCCGCGCAGAAGCCATGCGTACGCCGCGTAGACCAAGGACTAGCCAGCCTCGAACGCGCGCCTGAGACGCTCATTCAACTTAAAACGTAAATGCCAAATAAATAGAGCGTAGCAAAACACGATCCATTCTGAGCACAACGAGAGAATAAAAATTTAAAATATTAATACCAAAGCAGTCTGGTAATTAATAAATAACTAATCAAAGCTTGTTGTTCTAAACGGGCTGCCGAGTGATGCGATAAATTAAGCTACGAGGGCTCACGAGTAATCGCTGTGATCGCTGCCACTAATAATAACCGTTTTAAGTCTTGTAACCGTTAATAAATTGTGTTCAAGCGGCTATTCACTCCCTCACAAGTGTATTTTCTACGATCAAAATGTTATGACAATGTCATACTCGTCAAAACACAACACACACATTCCCCATCCAACGAATTTTAAAGCTTAATTTCGTTACACCACTTACCAAATGTACATACATATGTCTTAATAAGAACTTGCGTACAAAATTGGATACCATTTTGAATAAACTCCCGTCAAAACTTTTGCTGTGTACATTAAACTGAATGTCAACATTCTTAGTAATTTTGCAAGGCAATCATATTTACATTCGGAATTTCATGTTGTGATTGTTAGGTCACTCTTATTTAGAAATGAACAACCATTTTGCTGTGCTCAGCTCCTACTTTAAAACGAAAACATCAAAAGCAGTCCAAGACGATTTTAATTGGGTAAAATGTTAATTCAAATAATAAGACATGTACATTTGGTAAGTGGTATAACGCAATTAAGCTTCAAAAAATGATCTAGAGCTAACTGTCGTACGCTACACATTTTCTCGATTTCAGAATAATATCGCTTGTTCTAAGTCTGTCAATCTCATTCGCAGTATAAATGTTAGATCTAAAGATTTTGAAATCTTACCTCGTACATATTCCGTTTTTATCGATTGTAATTGTTAAATGATCAGTAGAGAATTTGTTTATACTTAAATCAAGAACTGTCAAGTATGTTTCGATGGAAGTAATATAGTGAAACAGAATTGAACGTGTCGTTTCGGTATCAAAATAACGTATTTATCAAACGACGAACTTATATCACATTCCAAAGGAACATATTATCTAGTACATTGTCAAATCTGTCTCATTTTCATTTGACTTCGCGTGAGACATATTGACCTCTACTTCCTCCGACAATTTGTTGCATGTCGGGCGCCCAGATTCTACTTATGCGTACATGAGGCAAACCCTTAGATTACGAAAAACAGATTTGCGATCGACATTTGAGAAACTCAATAATAATATTTTCCTCTACCGCTCAATGATCGGACGTGCTGTTACATAAAATAATAAATATATTTTTTTTAAATAGTTACTATACAAAATAAATACTTGGTACTTGGTGTTGCGGACACCAGCCAGTTACACCAAGTATTTATTTTGTATAGGAACTATTTTTACGTCGCGCAAATAAACGAAATAATAATATAATAAATACACTTAATAAAAATAATATGCATTTAATGCAGTCAGCAATGGATCCACGCAACGTCACAAAACAAAAATTAAATGGATCCACGTAATGTCAGTATTACAAAAAAATTACGTGGATCCACGCAATGTCAATATTACAAAAAAAAATACTACGAGTATACTGGTATGAATACTTAAATGGAGTGAGGACCATACATATATCAATCGCCTACAATCGCCTCTAATGATCTGGAAACCTCTAGTAAAAAACCTAATATACCCACGTACGAATGTTCGTCTCAGACTCACTTTTTTAAAATTGAGTACGGTAAATCTCTATATAGAGATATAAAGGCCTTACAATCAACTTCTTGTTGCGACACATTTATACAGATAACGTTATAGCATGACCGTCGCATCGACGTGATCGGCTATGAGCGTATAGAATTAATTAATTACCTTTTAACGCTTATTACGGTAATGATATTCTATTTGATCTCATATAGATATATTCCAATTCTGGGGAGTCATTATTCATTTTTATTAAGACATTAGGGTTTACGAAATAAAATCAATACATTCTTTTATTGTTTTAATAAGTTTACATTGATATATGAAAGAGTACCACTAATTATGTAATTTCAAAAAATATGTAATTTCTAAATATCTATTTGTCAATATCTGTTTAAAGAAAATATTTTAGTACAATTCAAATAGCCACAAGATGTCTATTTTGCTTCATAAGCAGAATAGATATGGTAATGACGATAAAAATAAAGACATACCATTAGCGTCTTTGGCTTCAAGTCCATCAGCTTCAATGACAGTGCAGCCGAGCACGACAGTCGGCGGGCGCTCGCTCCCAGCAGCGCGCAATGCACGCGCATGTACTTCAGGAGCAACCCGGAACGCACGCCGAGCGTACTCTATTACTTCCTCTTTGTAAGCTGCAAATTGACCGCCTGGAGCTGGTGCGCCGACAGCATTCTCGATGCAATACAACACCTATTAGATAATACATACTTGTTATTAATTTATTAATTTCCCGGTCGAGGTCAGACAGTCGATTCGGGTTTTCAAGGGTGCTCTTTTGAAGTTTTGGGATTGTTCAAACTCCACATGTTAGAGCTTTTGAAATATTTATTTACATGTGATATATTTATTTATAGTTTTATTTTGTGCATTCATTTTATTATAGTCTTTGTATTGTGTATAATGTATTAATGTATCAACATTACTTAATATATATGTATTCGTATGTACATTTGATTTATTAAATTTATCTGTGTATTTATTGAGTATAGTATATTCCATTTCTTTACTTATCTATTTTTAGTGCCACCCCAAAAACCAACTTTCCTCTCAGATTTTCAAAGGTTAGTTGGAAGAAATCTCTTTATGGGATAAGCTCGCTTTTGTACACATTATATTTAAATTATTTCTGAAAATGTGTAAGTTACTTTGTGGTACAATAAAGTGTTTAAATAAATAAATAAATAAATAAATAAAATGTGGTTTATATCAAGAAGTGCAACTTTTTTTTTGCTATACCCATAACTATTAAGTTTATATAACACTATACCCTGGGAAACTGTTTTAAAACTAAACAAACATTAAATTTTGAATGCCAACATCTATGTTTTCGCCAGTAATGTTACTGATTACAAATAATGAGAGGTAATCAAGACATA